>NW_020885031.1:0-290586 GCF_003945725.1 Corapipo altera
ACATAAAGCTTTTATCAGGGACATCTGACCTCCAACAGAAAGTTACTTTCCCCTTTTAGTACAATATTATTTTCATGGTATCACTTAATATGAAGTGCCCAGGAAGCCCAGACTGTGCTTTCCAGAACAGAAAATAAACAGAGGGAAGGAGCTTTGCACAAGTGTAACATACTCCAGAACAGACCTGACTTTAGTTTTACTCTTTGTGTTCAATTATAGCAGAAGACAAAAACTCCAGCAGGAGAGCTGGCACATTACCCATGGTACCGTCAAGTCCCTCTCACGAGGGCTGTAGGAAAATCACAGTTGTATGAGTCCCTTGGGCCTGCAGATGCCTGGGGATCCTCTCCATCCACCTCGTGCTCTCCCAACAGCAGAAAGGGTGACCTCAGGGACACGGTGGCACTCAACATCCTGCTGAGAGACCAAGGAAACCTTTAGCATAAATGTGAGTTGGAATCTAAAACTTCCTTTCCTGGGAGCTTTGTGAAGTCTGCAACCAAGAGGGGGAAAATTTCCATCTCCTTTGGTGCAGGAGTCAACAGAGGCCAACAGAGCTTTCACCTTTTTCAGACAACTGTGCCCTTTTTGGCTCCCTGGCAGCTCCAATGGCACCAGAACCCCCTTCCTGCACACCCACGGGTGTCACACACAGGTACCCACACACCTTTGCTCCAGCCCACACGTGGCCAACATTTCCTCACCCTGGACATCCCAAGGGGACTATTTTTGCTACAGAGCACAGCAACCCCCTGTCCTTGCAAACTACCTCCCTGCCAAAAAGGAATCATTTTTCCTGGACACTTCTCCCACAGTCAAGGTCTTTTAAAATCTGCTCGGGGTCCCTCCCAGCTTCTGCCTGTCCTTGCCTTTAAAGGTACAGGTGTATTCTCATTTCCAACAGCAGAACCCAGCTCCTCACTAGCAGTACAAGCCCTGCTCTTACCTGGACCAACTCCCGGGCTCGGCACAGCTGTGGGTCATGGAGCAGCTTCCCAAGGCCGTTCTCTCTCCCAGCAGGAAGCACAACTCGCCTCCACTCCCCAGCACCAGGGGAAACCACGAGCCAGGCTGGAAACTGACACAGAATGAGCAAAAAGCAGTAACGCAGCACAAAAAACCAAGTTAAAGCTGTCTTTGCCTCGTAACCCTGCACGGGGAAAGGGTTTGGAATTCCAAAGCAAAACCTGAGACACCCAGAGAGCACCAGCCCCGCAGCCCTGCCACGGCTCCCCCCGGGGGCACCCGGCAGGTAACGGGCTTACCCGGCCCCCGCCGCCCAGCACAACGCGCCCCGAAACGCCCCCCAGCTCCCCCGGTCCATAAACCCAGCGGCCAAGGCGCTCTCCCCTCCGCAGCCCGGGCAGCAGCGGGGCCGCACCCTCAGCCCTCACACACAACCGCCCGCACCTGCCCCGCCGGCCCTTCTATACCGCGGGCCGGCAGCGCTGCCCAATCAGCACTCGAGCGCCTCTGCCCAATCGCAGCCCGCCTGTCCCTGCGGCCCCGCCCCGCCCGCTCAGCCCGGCCCCGCCCCTCGGCGCGGCCCCGCCCCCCGTTCCCGCCGCCGCCGCGAGGCAGCGACTGTGGTACCAACTCCACCTCCCGCTTCTTGTCACAGATCGATCTGAGGCACTTGTCAGGTCAATACCTGCTCTTTTCGGGAGCGCCAGACTTGTGTTCAGTGTCCTCATTGTAGCCCACGAATCCCTCTAGGTGTTAAATCAGCCTCCCTGTCCTGATTCTTCTAATGAAGAATTAGCATTTAGTGTCAAACCGTGTTAATGAGATATACAAATCATCCTGAGAGTGTCTATGTTACAAGCTCAGTTTGGCAGTGTTGCTATCCTGAAAAGTGTGGAACAGTGACTGTCAGTTCTCCTTATGCTGCTCTTAAACGCCATCCCTACATTCCCAGGAGAACTCTGGAGGGAGAGACAGAACGTTTAAAACATGAAACCTTGGCATCGCAATTGATATTTCTGTGTTTCTATCTGATACAGTTGTTGGGGTGATTACTCCGGAGAGTGTTTTGTACCTCAGGCAGTGAGTCTGGTGTATCAGCCTCCTCGTGAGCAGGAACCAGCACGTTCCCGAAAGGAATGTTATGTCAGACTCTGTCATACACAGCACGGAGGTGAGCAGGAGTGGTGCTCGTGCACAGCTGAAGTGAAGCACACTTGGATTCGGACTGCTCTGGGAGATCTTTGTTGAGAGGGGTATTTCTGCACAGCTTCTTGTGACATGTTGAATTTAGAGATGAGCTGATAAAGGCAGTGACACTGTTCTGTCGTCATTGAGCTTTTGAGGATTTCAAACCCCTTACTCTTAAGTCTGGGGGCTCGTTCCAGGGGGTCCGTGCCCGGGGGTTTGTTCCCGGGGCTCGTTCCCGGGTCCTGCCCGTGCCCGCTGCGGGTCCCGGCCGGTGCCGCCTCTCGCCCGGCAGGCGGAGCGGGGGTCCCTCGGCGGGAGGACCGAGGTGGGATTGGGGTTGGGAGTGGGACCGCTGCGGCCATAGCGGGGCTGGGACCCCACCAGGGAACGGGACACGGTCCCGCTCGGGCCGGGGGAGCCGGGGCTGTGCCAGGGCACGGGAGAGCGGTGCCCCCCGGTGGGCACGGCCGGTACTGCAGCCCCGGGGCGCGACCCAAAAGCGGGTGATGGACCCCAAACCAGGGCTGGGATGAGACGGTGTGTCGCGTGTGGCCATAACCCCTTGTCCCTCCCGCAGTCCTCGGCCCTGTCGGTCAAGTCCTGCAGTGCGGACTCGCCGTTCCCGGTAGCTGAAGAGGGCTCCCATCCCCGGGCAGCCCCAACGTCCCTAAATCCCGCATCTCCTGCTCCCGATCCCGGTGTGCCGGGTCTCCTCATCCCACCCCAGCCGCAGGTATCTGTACGAGTACGCCAGCAGCTACAGCCAGGCACCTCTGCCTGTGCTCCTGGGCTCCACCAGGACCTTCCTCTCCATGGTCTCCATCTGCTGCATCTCCCCTGCACCCATCGCCTGCTTCCTGAAGGAGGTGAGACCCCTGGCACCAGTGGGCTCATCTCCATGCTGCTCCTTGGCAATCCAGGAGAACCAATGACGCCTGCTTCCAAATTGCCAGCCACCCCCCCATACCACCACAGTGATCCTCAGATCTCAATTCAATCAGACAAGACTCGACACACAATGAGCGAAAATGGACATGAACTCTCTCCCATAAATGCATAAAGTTACTTTATTTTCAGTATACATTTAATTTTGAAAAATATAAATGCTAAAATATCTCATCATCTTCATCTTTTGATTCCATAAAAGTCACAATAGAAAGCTTCATAAAACTGTAAAATACTATAATGTTATAAGGAATTTCATGTTTTATATTACTGGAAAAAAAAAATCACTTTAATAATATTTGAAATGTTTTCTGCTTTTTTCCTTTTTGTTCCACCATCCCGATCCACTTCATTTCATCCCAAGTTTTCATTCTCTCCTCCAAAGCAAATACAGACTTAGGAGAATTAAAAACAATAACAAAAGTAGCTGAAAGTGCTGTTGATTCAAAATAAAAATACAAAGGTGTATCAGCAGGCCAGAGGCTGGTGGCCACCGTATTCCCGGGGCTGGGACAAAGCTGGCTGTGGCTGGTGGCCGTCAGGGGTCCCACCGGGAGCTGGGACCTTGGATTTGCGAAGGGAAGGTCGTTGTTGACGGCCAACTCTGATCTCAGAGGGCTTTGGGTCAGCCTCCACACCTATTCCCTGAAGCGCCCACCCAGGCCTTTCCTACGAAATACCCAATTTGGATTGAGCTGCTCCTCTTCAGGCCTTTTCCCATGTCTCTCCAGCCTTTTCAGAGCAGGTTTCAGCTTCGTTCCTGTGACATACAACACAGCTTTCATGGAAACGGAAGCCAAGACCCCTTGAGAGTGAGCGGGGGATGTATGGAGGTGACGGCTCCTTCGTGGGAGCAGATGCTAAAATTTGGCATTTAAGGTCTCAGCACCATCAGAAAAATCCTCTCAACTTCACCAACAGGAACTTTGGTTTCACAAGGACCAAGCGGCAGCACGTGCCCTTCCCCTGCGGTGGGGTTGTCTCCATCAGGGAATTCACCTGGACAGCTCGGGGATTCTTTCTTCTTATTTTAATTTTTGGATGAAGCTTTTAGTGTGTTCCCTCATGTCCTGGTGAAGCCCAGTTTCCCAAAGGCTTGTTTAGATGCACACGCCAGTATAAACACGCTACAGAGAGAAAATCCTCCCCTGAGGTGACTGCTCACTTGGTTCCACCCCAAAATCCTGGGATGCCCGTGCCTGGCCTGCTTGGTCCTGCTGCATTGCCGGGTCTGGGGCTGAGAAGTTGAGTAGCCAAGATTTCGGGTAAATTCCACAGATGATGGTGTGGGATGCAGGAGGATGCGGATCACATCCCGTCTCCTTCACAGCAAAGATCACTCATAAAAAATAAACCCCATAAAACCAACATAACCCTAAAAAAAAGCCAGATGCTTCGGAGCAGAAGGTGTTAATGGAACCGATCCAGCCCTGTGCCACGTCCTGGAGATTGTGGTGTGGTGGGTTTGTTTCTTTGTAAAAATCACATTATATATGGTACAATACATTTTTTACAGAAAGCCTGGCATCTAGAAATAAGAGGTAGAACTACTCATAACTATACGTTTCCTGCTGCAGGAAAAAAATTCATTTTTCTTTACAGTAATTAAAAAAAGGTTAAAAAAATTGACAAAAAAAAAAAAAGAAGTCATAGGTTAGGCCCCCATAATTTAAACAAAATAATCTAGGAAAATAACACTCTTCCATGTACCTGACGGATTAAGTCCATTAAAGTGTTTCTTTAAAAAAAAATTGCATAGGAAAGGGACATTTCCAAACATGCTACAGCAATGGCAACGGTCTGTCTGTGCTGGGAGTGAAGTACCTTCTCCTTTTAACTACAGGTGAGAGCGTGAGAGTTAGCAGCACGTTCCAGCATCCCCGAGCAGTGGGAGCAGACACGGAATCAGCCTGGAGGTCAGCTTTGTTCTGCCAGACAAGCACCGGGTGCACGACCACCACCGGGTGCCCCTGGCACTTCCCACAGGTACCATGTGACATCCTTAAACGCTCCTGCCCTCGTTGCAACGGGAGACACTTTGGAGAAGGCAATCCGAGTCCTGGTGTCGGCGTGTGGGGGGCCCGGAGGGACCTGGGGGGCACGGGCAGAGGGGTGGCTCATTTACCTTTGCCAGCGGGGAGCAGGGAGCTTTTTAATATTTGGCTAGTGACAAAATAAATTCCGTAGAAGATTGGACAGACAGACAAATTACAAAGTAGTTTCTGTTCCCTTGCTCCTCCAGAAATAACCATTGTCTTCAGGCTCAAGTTCTATTCTAATTTGAGGCACAACTTTTACTGGAGTTCGTGGAGGGCTGCGAAGAAGAAGGAAGACAAGGTCAGCGTGGGACAAACTCTGCACAGTTGCATTTAAGATAAGCTCCACACATCACATAAGGCTGTCTGAATGAGTTGCTCTGAACAATGCCCATGGCAGGAGACAAAATCACCCATTTCACTGACTGAGGAGCTCCAAGTGCCCAGCACTTTGTGCCTCATAGAATCCCAGAATGGTCTGGGTTGGAAGGGGACCTTAAAGATCATCCAGTTCCAAGTGCCCGCTATGGGCAGGGACACCTTCCACTAGACCAGGTTGCTCCAAGCCCTGTTTAACCTGGCCTTGAACACTTCTGGGGATGGGGCATCTTGGTCCTTCACCCTGTGCTGTGGCAATGCTCCTAAACTGCCACTGAAATAATCCAGATATCGCCACTGGATTGAATTTCAGACTCTCTCTAACACCTGGAAGCACAGACACGTCTTTGACATTTCAGAGGACTATCCTTGCCTTGGTTCAGATCCAACTCCTGGTGCTGGGAAGTCCCATGTGGCCCCAAGGGACTGAACTCCGAGGAACTGTTACTTAACTCCTCCTTGCTGCAATTTAAGGTTATTATTTACTCTATTTTCCACCACAGATATAGGAAAATGGATTATTTCCCCTTAGCACTGCTCCTCTTGACTCCTCCCAGGGGGAGTCTTTCTCTCTTTCTCCTGCTCTGGCTCCCAAACCAGTCCTCAGTGCTGCAGCCGGGGTCTATCCAAGGCTAGTGAAGCCTTCACGTCTCCCACAGGTTCTCCACTTCCCATCCCAAGCACTGCAAGGGGTGGAATAATTATGGAATCAACTTGTTCATAATCACTTCAGGACACTGCAATCCAAGGTAGGGAACGTTCTCCAAGTGCTTTTTTTTCAAGAATCCCCTACAGCAAACTTTGGGTGCGCTGAGGGGGAGCAGAGATGCTTTTCTGAGATGATTCCAAAGTGTATTTTCCAGGTGCTTACCTTGGCATGGCGTGTGATTGAAGGAAAGGAATTGTATCAGCAAGACGTGTGGCGTTCAAGGAATGTTGGTGATTTTTCTCCTGAGGGGGGGAAGAAAGCCTGGGCTGTCATTGCTGCAGCACTGATGGCTCCTCCAGCCCTGCCTCAGTTTTTCCAACCCTCATCCATTGGCAAAGATCCTTTCCTGCTGCCTGTCAGATGGATTCACTCCACTCCTCTCTCTCTCTCCCCTCCAAGATAAAAACCCTTGCGGTGCCAACAGGCCCAGTTTCCCAGGAGTTCACTCACTTTTAGGGCTGGATACTTACCTTGGATCTACTCCTCTCAGTTAACCTGTGCTCCCACTGTCACACCCACATTCCTTGGGAGAAATAGGGTGGCTTGTTGCCTGGACTGGCTTCCCTCTCCTGACCCTGTGTTATTCCTCTGGGAATAACAGCCCTATTCCTCTTGCTGGAGGAAAGCTGATGTTAGTAGTATTATTAGGAATATACTTTGGATCGCAGAGCACAGTTATATCCAAGGACAACACCAGAGTGGTACTGAATTCTGGCTGTTTTTTCTGTTTCAATGGCCTGATAAGTTTGATTGTTTTTCATTGTTTCTAATTAAAACCCAACAAATCAAATATTTGATTACAGAAATGTACCAATACACAAACCAACTATAGCTTGGCTCATGGGTGATTTACCCCGTGCCATCTCCAAGGGCATTCCAAACATGGCAGAATTAACTTTTCCCTAACTATTTTAGCCATAAAGATGTTGAAAACAGGGCATCTGATCCTAAAATCCCGTGGAACAATATTTAGGATGCAATTTGCTTTTAGCATATCAGAGTGTTTTCACAGAATGAGGAGGATGTGTGGTTGCCTGAGGCTGATTTTGGAAGGTTTGCTGATATCAGCAAAACACTGACGATATCTAAATAACCAGGAAAGTGTCTCTTTTCCATTACTTTTGTTTCATAATCCCCAATCTCTAAGTGCTTCTGTATCTAAAACCCACAGAGCAATGCTCTGTGTTGCCCAAGGACTCTCTATGCCACCAAAAGGAAAGGGACTTGGGTCCCAGCTCTTAGACCCTAAAGATAATTTAAGGATTTATCATCTAGGGGTTTAGGTCCTACTCCCAGGGATTACCAGTCTGGCAGCAGCACTAATTTACTACTCTGATTTGTATTTCTCCCCTCCCACCTCCCAACAAAACAGGATATGACACCCTTAGTATATTAAAAGTCAGCCCAAAGGCAAAAAAGCCAAGGTTAGCTGTGATTCCTCACTTAAAAGAGGAAAATGTAAAGTGGGAATGACTGAAAATAAAGATTACAATTAGCATTTATGGATATTAACATGAGAAATTAAAACCAATAGAAGAGCACAAAAGCAAATCACCTAAGAAGGGAAATAAGTTAATGACCAACTGATCCCTGCCTGGGCAGCTTAATGACACAAATAATTAATTACTCTGTTAAGTGCTGATTTTTTTTGCAACTGCTTGGTACCTAAGGAAACAAACAGTGACAGGACAGCGCTGCAAATCCAGAACACCAGACTCAGAGGAAAAAAATAAATCCCACCATCAGCAGGTTAACACCAAGGGGGAAAGGAGAGGAGAGGAGAGAGTGGGTGGCCAGGAGACCTGTCAGGAGCTGGAGAAAAGCACTTAAGCTGGAGGCACCAGAAAGAACAACATTGATTTTGTAACCAGCAAAGGAAAAAAAAAACCAAAACAAAACAAAAAGCTCACAAAAGCAAAATCTGTCATAAAGCAGAGGCCTGGAAATTAAAAAAGAAAGGAAAAAAAATAGAACAAGAAAAAGTACTTCTCAAGCAAAAGGAAAGATTAAAAAATAATAAAAAAAAAATCACTCTAAATATATATATATATATATTTGTAGTGCAAGTCAGAATCAAGCAGGCATGCAAGAGGTTAGTTCTACTCACTGTCGGCAGGTTTGCTATCACTTAGGAAAGGTTCCTGCTCCATGATGTCCATTGGTATTTTAATACTTGGGACTTTTTCTGAGTAGGGGCAGTCAGACTGTGAAAGAAACGTGTAAAAGGTCTTAGAACATTCCCACTGCTCTCTCTCTTATCGTCTCCCACACATTAAAATTATCCTTCACATAGTTTCTGTAGGAACGCGGAAAAGAAAAGAAGGAAAAAGAGAAAAGCATCGTCCAGCTTAGTTTTAGTTGCCTGGTGGATTCCACTGGTTCCCCACTGCACCCCACTTCCCCTTGTCCTTCACACTCCAAAAGTAAAACAGACTGAAAGGATAATCTTGTGGAATTGTAAATTAACATAAATCTTCCCCTTTCCCACCCCACCAGCTTTTAAGACACCATCCCATTCTGCTTGGAGTCGGTTGCAGGAAATACAGACAGAAAACGGATCTGTGGGCAGATATAGCAGGGCACTGGCTGCTGGGGAAGCTCCTCCAAACCTTTTATCCTACTGGGATTTCTGTAAAACCCCTTAGTTGTTCCCAGTTGCTCTATGAGGGCAGAGGTTCTGCATGTTGGGCTGGTTCAGCAACCCCTCTTTAATTTGGGTAAAACCCACCCTCAGTTACAGCTCTAGTTCATTAATTCCAGGACCCTTGGAAGGATTCAGGATCCCTGGCCTGGCAGGAGAAACAGCAACCAGGTCAGGAAGAGGCAAAGGGAGAAGCTGGGGTATCAGCAGGGCTTACACCTCACTGCCTTCTGTCACCCACCTGCTTACGCTTAGCAGACAGTACTTGGAATTATTCTGCTTTTTTAAAAATAAAGGGAACTTCTCATAGCCAAGGAAAGGCTGATATTGCCTAACTTGGCAAAGGCAGGAAGGTGGGATTTGCAAGAAACATTGGGACATCTTTGTTCCTGGAGAGAACCAGACCCACCGTGCCAGGGTGGAGGGAGGAGACCTTCCAGTCAGGGCAGGAAAACACTAGGGAGGCCAGAGAATTGCTCTCCTTGGATTATTATTCTTAAGTTATTTTTTAACATAACTGACATCCAGTGCCTTATTTCATACTCCCAACAGCAAGATGTTTCCTTGGGACTATTTTTATGAGGCTGAGGGACAAGCATAACTCAAATAAAGCATTAGCAACGCCCAGCACTTCCCTTGGCTGAACTCAGACCCGTGAATTGCCCCCCAAATCCCACAGGATTAACCCTGTGGGTGGATATTTCTGGAAGGGAAAGAAGGGAAGTAATCCAACCAGTAATGCCCAGAGCTGTACGTTCAGGAAGCTGGTAAAAGCAAGCGCTGAAAAAAACCCAACAAGAGTTAAGAACCAACATTTTCCATAAAATCTCTTACTCACTAGATTAATTACTGTACCTGGAATTCAGGAAAAGCCTGGGAAGAGAGGAGATAGCTTAAAACATACAGGACAGAGGGGAGCCATGGCTGGAGCTGCTGGATGCACACCAGTCAAGAGGAGGGGATGGAATCAAACCTTTGCTGATTACTCAGCAGGGCCTCTTGTAATCTCATTTTGGTTTGCACAAATTTAGGTGCTGAAGGAAACCTTCACCCTGGGAACTGGAGGAATGACGGGACAGGGGAGCTTGCTGTCTGAACTAAGAGCCAATCCTCCCAGCTGTTTTTCCTGCCGTGCCAAAATGGGATTCTTTTCCAGCTTCAAGGGACCTTACCTATCCCTACATCCCAGGGAAAGCCCTTCTTCATGGACCCTGGGTGGATACACGAGCAGAAGTGGTGATGTCGTGCTTTGGACTCCTCGTGGAGTGTGTTTAGCACTTCAGTATAAATTTAAAGGATTTGAGTTAGACCTGAGCAGGGTAACATTAACATTTGAAGGCACCAGGATTATATTTCTTCTTCTGATATATACAGTAGGAAACAGAAGAGTCAAAGGCACGTGAATCTGGTCTAGTCAGGTCACTTTTTGCTATTTCAGGATATGCTGCAACCTGAGGTAGGACCAGAGTGTACAGTAGAGGGCATGGATGCTCAGGAAATATTTAGATGATGAGTATTACCAACAGAAAGCAGTCACATCTTTTTTTGTGCTTTCAAAAAAAAAGAACCATTACAAAAATTAAAAAAAAAAAAGAATAAAAAAAGAAAAAAAGAAAACCAGAAGGACCAAAGGTGCTGGTGAAAAGCATTCTCCTCCTAAAATGTAAGAGACAACAATGGGGAGAAAGGCGGAGGAGGGAAGCTGGAGGAGGCAGGGTGATGAGAGGCATTCTAGCAAGGGGCATGACATCCCAGCAGGTACCTACTGCTCTTGGCAAGTGTGATCTCATTCCTGGCAATGCACAAACCACCCACCACAGGTTGGAAAAGGGAAGGCAACGTAGGAAAGAAGTTTTCTTTGGGGTCCATTTGCTGCAGCAGCAAAAGACTGAGCTGTCAGCTCCGAGAGAGCACTGGGCAGGGGCACAGACTGTGCCCGGGGTTAGGTAGCTAGGAAGGAGGAATGTGACAAGAGCAGAAAGCTCCTTACATCATCATTGTCACTGTCCATACTGCCCTTCTTCTTTTTCTTCTTCTTCTCGTCCTCTTTTTTCTTCTTGTCCTTTTCTGGAATGACGTCGTCAAGAAAACTTAAGTCATGCTGGGAGAAGAGGTAGTCCATGGCTTTTCTGACTGCTACCAGGGCCAGGATCTGCAAAGGCAGAGAGGGATTCCCAGTCACATTTTACCTTTCACTGGGAACACTTTCCTCTCAATGCTGCTTCTAAGCCACTTGAATTCTGGCTGCAAATGAACATACAGATAAGGTGGTGAACACCTGGGACACATCTGTCAACTGCAAAGGCTGAACTGTGACTGCTTCACATCAGAATAAACAATGGACACAAAACAGTATGTAGTCACTCAATGCTTCTGTATCATAAATAATAAAGAGACAAAAAATGAGCGTTTTCATTTACTTTTGGATGCAGGTTTGCGAGGTAGCCTGAGTAATAAAACTTGGCCTTATTTCTCACCACTTCCCCAGATGCAAGGGCTGTTTAGAAATCAGACAAGGGCCAGTCTGTGCCCCCAGAGTTTGCAGAATAAAGTTTACTCAAATTATAGCTGCAGGGAACTGGAGGAAAAGCTTGTTCTGTGCAACACTGCAATCGAAGGCACTGGGAAAAAAGGAAGGGATGTGTCTCAAATGGGTGTTTACATGGACATTGGGTCTGACACCTCCATCAGATCCCACATAGGGTTTGCCAAGGGGTCCGTGGACAGGCTGGAAGCTGTAACCCATTCCCAACAGGCTGCCTTTAAGGAAAAGTTTGTGCCAAGCAATGGTGATCAACAGCACAAACAATTCCCAGGAAAAGATCTCAAGCTTTGACTTGCATAACTGAAGACGCGATTACAGACGTGAGGAATTACTCAGGGGTGGAAAGATGCCACACAGACACCCGTGATCATCCCACTATGAATTACTGCCATGTTGAAATGCCTTTCCTCCAAATAAACAGGGAGCTGGCTACTGTCTGGATGCTCACAAATTGGGAGTTTACAGTAATTTGGTTCCTGAGTGTAGGTAAGTGAGGTTTTGCCATCATATCCAGCTCCATCAGAGCTGTGGCTGTGCCTTCCCTGTGTTTGCACTATTGTAACAAAGTCTGGCAGACCTGGGGTTCACTCAGATTCTATTATGGGCAAAGAGATTTTAGATTCAGCTTCCAACAGCAGCACAAGACAGACATGGCAAAGCGATGGAACGGGAAGAGTGGGAACTGCTGATTTTTAACACCTTTTACAGAAGCATGTGTCCCAGAAGGAACATTTGGAGGATTTTTTTACTTGCATCATCTTTTCTCATTTCACCAGCTTGTCCTTGATCTGGGTTCTGCCCTCCCTCCTTCTGTCCCTTAAATAAGCACTGCAAGGACCTGCTCCCACAACTGAGATTTTACTTGTCCACAAACCTGAAATCAGGTGACCTAGGGGGTCCAAATTTACTCAGGAGTTTCACAAAGCTTTGCCTTTGCATCAGTCTGACCTATCTCCAAGCCAGAGTGCCTGTGTCTGTAGCTCCAGTAATGAACATTAGGGTCTTTTTACTCAAGTTCAAGGAAAAAAGACATTCCTTTTTTTTCCTCTAATCCCTTCCCTCCCTCTGGCACCCCTCTTAGCACTGAGTCTCCTTCTTGGTTTTGTCAATTTGTGCTATTTAAAAGCCAGGGAGACATTTTGTATCCGGTAATTAGTGTGGACTAAAACAGGAAAACTGCTCCTCTCCTTGGTTCATGCAGCTCAAGGAGAAACCACGGCAAATCTAACCTTGGCAGCCAGGAACGGTCAACACTAACTACACCTTTCTGGGAAAAAATTAACTTTCCAGGCTCGTTTTCCTCCAGAGAGTTTATGTAAAGGCAGGCATGGCCACACTGACCCCATGCAGTCCTACACCAGTTCCATGAGCAGAGCCCTGAGCCAGGGATTTGGCAGGGAGAGGCTGGATTTACCCATTTATGGGAGGGAATGACTGCGGAAGGTGCAGGCTGCGAAAGGGAGGGATGTGAGGGAGAAGGGAGGGAGGGAGAGATGTGATGGAGGGTGTCACCTACCATGACAGGGAATATGATAGCAGCCACGGTGGATTTGAGGATCCAGAGGAGGGCCAGGCACACCACCTGCAGGAAGGTGAAGAGGTGGACCCTGCGCAGAGGGACGTGGCGCAGGTAGATAAAGTCAGGCTGGTGTTTTAGAGGCATCAAAAGCAGCTTTAGACGATCCATGAACTGCAAAAGAAAAGAAAGGGACAGTGAAATGAAATGCAGGATGCACAAAAAAGAGAGAAAACAAGATGAATGCCCAAACCAAGGTCAGCATCACACTCTGGGGCACTTCTGCTGCCCTTCCCTGCCCCGGTCCTGCCAAGTAAAGACATTCAGCATTTAGGAACAGTGCTTTTCTTTTCCCCAAATAAATCAGGAGTAGAGGTCAGCAGAGGAGAGGGCAGACACCACACTGCCAGAGAACAGAGCAGCACCTCGCCGAAGAGCGAGGAAGATGGGCAGCTTTCCCAGCAGTGCCCCTTTGCCCTGTGCTGGACCGGATACACTTGGAGTTAAACCAAAATGGGGATTTCTCATGGAGTGAAAAACACATTTGATTAGTGGGAAACAATCTGCCCAGTCCCCCAACCACCTGGGCCAGGAGCAGGGGAAATCCCTTCCGGGACAGCCAGCCCCAGGGCCAAGAGGACAATCCCTGCGTTGTCCCCTGCCCGAGGTGGGCTCGCTGCCCACTGCCAGGACCAGATGGATCCAGCACCAGTGAATGGAACCTGGGGCTGTTTTGCAGAACCCCCAAGGGAATTCTCCTGGAGCTCACAGAACAGGCAGTCCCTTCCCCTTAGGGCACAACCCAGCAATAAAAGAAAGGCCATATTTAACAGGGTGCCAGAAAGCAACAAAACCACTTCCAGGCTCCTTGGGCCAGCTACAGGCGCAGGCCATGAGAACGGTTCCTTACATAAGATTTCCTCAACGACAAACAGAGGGGTTTGGCTTCCCCTCCTCAGAGAACAATGTTCCCGCTCGTTAGCATTGCAGAATAACCCCACTGCCATAAATCATCCTCCTTGTTTGCCTTCAGTCTGTGGCAGAGGACCCGAACCACCCTGGGAGCGAGCCCGAGCTGGGGAGGAAGGCTGTGGAATCCTGGAACGGTCTGGGTTGGAAGGGATCTTAAGGACCATCTTGTTCCAATCCCCCTGCCACAGGCAGGGACACCTTTCACTAATCAGGTTGCTCCAAGGCCCAGGATGGACCTGGGTCTTCACAAAGCACCCCCTGGCACAGACTTGGCTGCTCTCCCTCGGTCTTCACCTCAGGACACCCACGTTGTGCAACGGCTGTGACAGCTGCCACCCTCCCTGCGTTTCTTGGGAAGGAAGATGAGGCAGTGAAGAAGTGAAAAGCTGGAGGGCTGTGGGAGAGCCCCTGTGCTGGTTAATGACTGCTACCTTCTCTGTGATGTTGGAGGGACTCACCTGCACGCCGTTGAGGGACGCGACACCCATGTAGAGGAAGACACCATAGAGCACAGGCATGGGAATGAACTGCGGGAGGAAGAGCAGGAGAAACCGGGTGAACAACCCTCCCTGTACACAGTGCACTGCCAACACACAGTGGGATGTCAGTCCCAGCCTGTGATCAACTCAAACTGCCTCTATGAGTGGACAACGCGGAGGAATAAAGCCATATAAATAATCAAGCAAAACAAAGCCAAATAAATAGATCCTTCTGCTGTGTTCTGAGAGACACAAGGACATTTGTGCAATCACACTCCCCCACTTGACCAGGACTTGGACGTCTGGCCAAGAACAACAGGGAATGACGGCAGTCAGTCAGCGAGTTAAGGAGGAGGTGGGGAAACATGCTCCAGTGAGCTGCAAACTGCCTTTCACCTCTGGCTTTGTGATGAGACTGGAAGCAGAAGGCAGGGAAGAAGAAAAGGCAGGGTGATCCTGTGGTTTGAGGTATATCCTGTTTTCCCAGGTAGCAAGTGACAGGACAAGTGGAAATGTTGTGCCAGGGGAGGTTTAGACTGGATATTAGGAGAAATCTCTTCATGGAAAGGGTTGTGAAGTGGTGGAGTCAGCATTCCTGGAGGAATTAAAAGCTGTGTAGACAAGGCACCTGGGGACAGGGTTTAATGGTGGGCTTGGCAGTGCTGGTTGGACTGGGTGATCTTAGAGGGCTTTTCCAACTGAAACAATCCCGTGATTCCACATCCGGTTCAGTAAGTCATGCAAATCCATGCAGAAAGGCTCTTCTCTGGAGCCCCACCTCAGCGACGACGGTCATGCCAAACCCAATCTCTGCCCGCTCCATCTCTCACACACATTAATCCCTAACTAATCCCAAATACAGGACTGAGAGTTCCCTTCTTCACTGCCAGGATCTGTCCTTTCAAACATCACTTTCTGCTCCCTCGAGTGCTAAGTGCCACCCATTCCTCCATCCACCAACTCCTGTGGGAGTGAGGAACACCACACACGCTCCTCAGAACGAGTCTCTGTCCCCCCAGCAGAACTGTGTGGCCAGCCTGGCGTGACGGGAACGGGGATGCTTGGAACAAACCACGGGCAGGAGCTGAATAACGGGCTTTGTGGGATTTACTGGAGCCCAAGGGGGATGGAACGAGCTCCAAGGGACAGCCCTCATGCAGTGCCGGGTGGCTGCCACTGAACGGCAGCCGCAGCACAGCCACGGCGCCCGCTGTTCCCAGAACTCCTGTGCTGGGAACACTCCCCTTCCAACCTCTGCACGGAGCTCATGAAAGAGGCAAATAACAGGGCAGCTATCCAGTGTTTTAGTGTATTCCCCACCACCTTTTTCATCTGTTTCCTACAAGCATTTCCCTGGGGGCACAAGAGCATCAAAGTCACCTGGCCACGTGCCATTCAAAGTTTTCCTGCCTACATTTTTCCTTCCTTCCCGAGTCTCATTCCCTATCAGCTCCTGCACGCTTCGTGATTGCTAACTCATCCTTCTCTTGGATTTATTTCCTTCCTTTGGAGAGCCATGTTGGTAATACCCATTAAAAGGCAAATGTTTTCTCCACAGTGGGGGTCTGCCATCACCACTGTGGGTGGGGTGGGGACCCAGTGTGTGGTTCACAAAGCTGTGGGGGACCACAGGGTTCAAAGCCCTCACTGGATCTGAGGGATGAGACAAGATAAGGCAACATCTCCAGAAATCAGAGTTCAGCTTTCTAGTTCATTTTCACTGCTCTCCGCCCCTTTTAATTATTTCTGTGGTTTTTTTTTTTAAATAAGGAAAATGCCCAAATATTATTTCTCCATTCCACGATGATTAATCCCGTAGATCCTCCCGAGGTGAACCCTCAGTACATTACCCTGCAGAGCAACAAGCAGTGCTGTCATTTTGGAAGACTTTTGGCAAAGTCTTCCCCAATGATGGGGTTGCTGGCTTCAGCACTCTGACCAAACCTGCTGTGGGCCAAGGGGATTAAAACTGTATTTATAGGAAAGTGCCTGTCACTCTCTCAGCAGGGCCGAGGATGTTTCTGTGGAGATCTGCCACAGTTGAGCAGAAACACCAGTGACATCCAAAACCAGCACAATCACCACAAAACCCCCAGAAAACAAAGCTGGGATTATTCCATGCATTGCCTGGTTTATTGAATTTGGGATCGCCAGCGTTCAACTCGCCGCTGGCAGGAGAAGACTGAAATGTTCTGCAATGCATTTAGCAGAGCAGCTCCCTCCAGCAGGACCCTGCCACTGGAATTTGCTAAAGGTCCTGAAATGCTGCCAGGTCCTTCCCGCTGGCACGTGGGCCAGGAGCGTGCCGATTTATCCTCAGGCGTCCTCCCGCGAGGATCTTCCCCACACGCTGTCTTAGGGGAAGCACAGCAAAGAACTAATGACTGAAGCAATAACAGGGGAAATAATAGACCCCAGTGGAACAGAGGAAGAGGGATCTTGCAGGGAAAGGTCACATGGACTAACAAACAGGATTATCACAATCAGGCATTAAATTAAGGGCACGGAAGTGCCTGTTTGTGCAGAGGCAGAAACTGTTACCAAGACATCAAAATTCGAGCCGTACAAACAACCTTAGAAATGAAGAAGAGAAACACGCTGGCTTTGGAAAGCCACTGTTTCCACCCTCTCCACAGGCAGCATTGCTGCTCCCTGCCTGCTTCCTCCCCTCAGGCTCACATCTCACTGTGCCTTGCAGCCCCTGTGGCTTCCAAAAACTCCTTTGCCTCCTCCAAATGCTCCTCCAGACACCCATCTGCTCCATCCCGGAGTTACAGTGCATGGTGCCACTGATTTGACATGTTCTGCTTCTACCATCAGCCTTGGGATCCATGAAGAAGGACACCTGCAGCTGACATCTCCCATTGGACTGCATGTCTGTGCTTGGCACTGCTTCCATCACCATTCCCAGAGTAGGCTGTGTCCTTCACAAGACAGGGATAAGCAGGTTTTCCAGTTCCCTTCTGCGATCTGATGATCCACTAAGGGTGCATTTCTCTGTGGCTACGTGCCAACACATTTCTGGTCTTGGAAAATAGCAACCTACCTAGATCCATGAGCAGCACATCTGTCCAGTGTCTTGGCTAAACTCACAGGAAAAAAAGATTCAGGAGATGAAGGAATGCCATTTAATTACACTACTTCCTCCAGAAACATGTTTTCCATACTCTTGAGCTTTATCCGTGATTCGTTTTCCATAAAATGCAGCCATGGCAAAGGTACAAAAGGAATCATAAAAGAAAAGGAAACTTAACTTTATGCAAACATGGAAGAATAATCTTAAAATGAAAAAAAATCACAGCGCCCAAGACTCCCAGCCCTGAACTTCGTCACTACTGCAGCACACTACAACCATGGTGGGGTTTGCCTTCCAAAAGGTTTGGATTTAAGCTTCCAAAGAACTGTAAACCATCCTTACCTTCAGGATGGGAGCCATGAAGACAGACACCCCGGTCAGGATGAAAACAATGACTCCAGTGACTCTCTGCTCCCTGAAACAACATCACTGGGTGAGGACCGTAGCTTTGGTTTTATATTCTGAGTACGGAACATAAAGCCCAAAAACTCACTTCTGCAGTCACATTTTTCAGCCTACAGCATCAGACAGGTGGCTGGATCCTGACCAAGCCCTGCACAGCTTGTTTTCAAACCCCAGATCGGTTTCTTTATGCTGTTTGGGGTCAACACAGCACTGCTACTGAGTGAGGAGAGGTGTGTTTGCATGTTAAACATTACAGACCATTAAGCAGCACTCCAAATTCCCCACACGGCCGTACTTAGAGAGGGAAAAAATCATTAGCTCTCCACCCTTAGATCAGTCACATATTGTGAGTCCTGCTCAGAGCACTCCAGTAGCTTGGAAAAATGGCTGAGACCTTCCCGAGGTGCTGAACGTGTGCCTTCATCAGTGCCCATAGGGCTTCCCACTTCCAAAAATACCTTGGCCACTAATATTTCTGAGCATTGTAAGTCAGGCCATTAAGTTTCTATTTAGCTACCTAAACAAGCAGCCTGATTTCCAGGAGTGCTCCCATCGGAAGCACTTCAGATCACTTAATTAAGGCAACCAAACACAGAAAAAAAAACTCCATTAAGTAGACCTGATTGCTCTAGGCACAACAGGTTTGCATGTCTGACCGTTACATTTGCTAAGGAATGCCTCATTTCCATGGATAAAGAAATCTGCAGGAAATTTATCTTCTTTAACACTGGAAAACTGCATCTGATCTGGCCAAATAAACTTCAGAGGAGTCACACCTTGGGGTTTGCCAAGGAATCACCAGAGACCTGTGCTGCTGAATCTCACGGCTGGCTTTGGAAATAGGGAGAGAGCAGCACAAAATTCTTTGTACAAAAGGATTTTACAGGCAAACACAGTCATTAAGGCCTTTCTGGTTGGACATACCTCACTCCCAAAAACTTGGGCTGTTCTCCAGGGGCTGAAGTCTCTGTCTCCATCTTCAAGCTGTCGATGTGAGCGATGGAGATGACAGTAGCAGCCACATACCAGGGCAGCCCCATGAAGGAGCAGACAATCATCAGAATGGCCACCCAGAACAAATCCAGATGATATCCAGCACCTTTCTGTGAAAGGGAGACGAACAACCTTCAGATGAATTATTCCAAATGCGTGTGGCACACCGGAGAGGTGGCATTTCCTTCTACAGTTTCTTTTGGGAAACAGAGCCAAACACTAAATATACATTGAATCTTGTAAACAGCATAAGCAAGCTTTCAAAATAAATATATAGCAAGCTTTCAAAGTAAATATATAGACAGATAGATAGAGAGATTGAGAGAGAGAGAGAGAGATGGGTTGTGCCCCAAGTGATCTCACATCCTTGTAAGTGATGCTTGGATGCACACAGAGCTTTAAACACTCAAACCACTCTTTAAAAAAACAGCCCAAAGCCTAATTTTAGTTTGAAGCAGCTGTTGAACAATAACTTGCAGTGTGATGACCTAAGGAAGAAAGCCACCTTACAGACACATGGTGCCTGCCTAAAGGTAACATGTGCCACTGGCTGTCTCAGAGTGAGGTCTGAACTCATGTTCAGCAACTGCAGGATCTCCTAGTCAGGACTTCCCAACGGGTTTGGGCCCTGCAGATGGTGCCTGGTGCTGGAAGCAACTCCCTCAACACCCAATCCTAGGTTCCTTTTATGGGATGCAACAAGAACAGCTGAAGGCTCATTCCCTATCCAAAACAAAAAGCTGCCCTCATTCCTGACTCCTTTTCAAAGACCCCTGATCCTCTATTTTTTAAATCCTTTCATGAACTAACACAGGAAATCCAGCGGTCACAAGTGCCAAGAGAAGAAGTGAAGAAACAAAAGAGACACCAAAGAAAGGGATTTTCAGAAAAACACCAGACAGACCTTTAAGGTGTGCTATTTTAAAACATATTAGCCTTTTTTTTTAATCCTGTTTAATTTGATTTTATTGGAAAAAACCCCCAACCTAGACCTAGGATGACCCAGGAGGGAAAGCAACCCAGCTCCTCTTGAATAGTCCTCACTGTTTTCCTCACACGTGCACTGCTTACCTTGGCTGGCTGGTGGCACTGGGACAGGCACCCTGTGACACTCTGCCAAGGCTTTAGCAAGGGATGAGCAGAAAAAACATGACTTTTTTTTACAGTGAACTTATGTACAGAGGTGTTTTTTGGTGCAAAGCAACAGGATGGGACTCGAGAAGCCCCAATTCCAAAAAATACAGAGCTCACATGTAACAAGGAAGCGGGGAATACATTTTTTATATTAACAGTACTTTGCTGGAGTGTTTATAACTTTGCTACTAAAAAAGTACACCCAGGGCTGACAGCAAAACCACGTTCTGTGGTTCATAAGCTTTATAAGCTGCAGAGATGAGGGGCCTCTTTTTCATGAGGGAAGAACAGTGAATATATTCTCCCAGTGGTTAACAAAATGCTATGTCTGCTTAGTTAGGTGCAGGAGACAGACCTAAAACTGAGACCATGGCAACCATCAGCCTGCCCTGAGGAAGACGAGGGCCCAGTATCAAAGGTATCTGCCCAGATGCAGGTGGCAAACAGGGATGTTCTGAGGTGTTTTTTTTAAATTGTGAGCCAGCATCTGTGTGCCATCATCACTGTGCACAACAAACCTTTCCCATTCCCTGGTACTCCAACTATCTCCTCCAGGTCTGGCTCAGGATGGCCTTAAATCACATGTTACTTGTCTAATGTCCACAGCGACCACGCCAATTGAAACATCCTCCTCTTTTCAAAGCAAAAGCTCCCTTCCCATTTCCAACAGCTCTCCCTGTAACTGATGAAGGTTACAGCTGCAGGTATCTGAATAATGACCCACTATTACCTGTGTTCTGAGGGGGTCTTTACTCCCACAGGTCACACCACACGTTCTATTATCAGGAAGGGAGAGTCTTCTTTTACAGGAATGTAATATTTTTTCAATAGAACTGACCGTGCAGGGAAAGGAAAAACCCTACAGGCACGAAAAACTGCATAGCACTGGTCTGGAAAGTTTATTTTAAAAACACAACTACATCCTAGGCTGTTTCGTGTCAGCTCTTCTTTAAATAACATCCAACTGGGGCTATGCCCTTGGTATGTCCCAAATCTCTCCAGTTTATTGCTCGTATTTGACAGCACTGTGCAGTGTGACCGCGACCACAAAGCAACTTCTCCTCCTTAAAAACAGCAGCCAGTGACAGGGAATAGGCTCATGTCTGTGAGGCAGCAAAGTGGTAGGAGGAAAAGCCGCTGCAAGTGCTCAAGACACAAAGCACACCCACCTTGAGCTTGTGCTCCTTCCTGTTGACGATGACGGCGGTGATCTGCTGGTCCATGAAGATGAGGATGGTCACCAGCAGGGCAGGGATGGCTGCTGCCAGGTACACCCACCACGGGTTCCCTCCAAAAGGTGGGATAAACCAACCCCTCTCGGGACTGGTTGGCTTTGAAGGAAAGGGAAAAGAAAGTTCTTGTTGGAGGTGAAATACAGCAGTGATGACATCCCAAAACCAGGTGTACTTCAAGCAAAGGGACTACAGGGAGACACTTGAGGTTTGTGACAATTTCATCCTTCCCACTAACAATGAAAGGTTCCAAGTACGGAGGTAGGATTTAGGACATTAATCAACCAATTAAAATGATGCTAAGAAAAAGGATATCCTCTGAGCAAATCAGCCCTTTCCAGAGCACTAACTACATTCCCATTTTGAGGGCAAGTCATTCCATACAGGGCAGGTGGGGAGGGAGTGAACCCCTTCCACAGGCCTGACAATGACATACCTTGAATTCACTTGGCACAATTAGTTTTGGTGTGTCCACACCAACCAGGGCATCTATTCCACAGAAGATCAAAATGGACAGGATAATGGCAAAGTCACTGATGAGCTTCCGGGCCTGAAAGAGAAGGTGGTATCATAACAGCAGGAGTGAGCACCACGAAACACCGCTTCACCCACGCTTTGGTGTCTACACGAGACCTTGTGGCGAGACAAACTCAGCGTTCTGTCTTCCACAAAGATGCCCACTGTCATGTCTGGTACATTTACCTACATGTGCCTTGTTACTGTACTGTGGTGTCTGAAAGCCTAAGTGGGAGTATGAAAACAACACAATGGAAAGTCACAAAATTCCCTTTTGGGAAGACCCAAACTTCCACAAATGAGATACTCTGTATGACTGGCAGGGATTACGTTGTTTGCTGTTCAAGTAATAAATCAACCTAAGCTGACAGGAAAACAAACCAGGCTTCTCAGCTAAATCCTTAAGACTGCGGCTCTCCTGAAGTCATTGGAATATGACAACTTAAAGCTGCCACTGGTCAGACCCCAAAATTTAACTGTGCAGGAGCCACTGTGCTTGCCTGGAACTGTGTGAGCTTTCCAGAGCCGTTGTTCCTTCCTGATTTCCTGGGTTCACATGGTTACAGATAAATTGAGCTGCATTCCAGCCCAGATGGAATTTGTTTCCTTTTTATTAAAAGTAAGAGAGGTTCAATTGTAACACAGCAGAACAGTAAACATCCAGGCAGGATAAATCCCTGTGTGTCAGAATGCCAAAAATGGGGCAAGTCTCAGAGAGAAACACAGGTTTGGCACATATGGAAAGCTCCGGCTCGCACGTCTGGCGTGGGAGCCTCACCTGAGGGGACAAAACAAGCAGATGCACCTGAGAGGTGCCTGTAGGTTTGGAAGTGTTGTCTTCAGCGCCTTTGAAATGCCTGCTACACTCCCAGGAGAGATTATGGCTCCTCTTGGCTCTTCTGTGCCTTAGCTGTGCCCTCCAGAACCACTGGGAGCAATCCCAGGCATACCCTGGTTAACCAGTTCCATGTTTTTATCCCAACCAGTCCAACCTGGCTTCCCTGCAGAGCACCCCTCCCTGTGTGCATGACAGCTACTCCAAAAGGAAGGCTGACCTTTGCCCTGGGGAAGATTGCTCGGGTGAAAGGAGATACTTACAGTGGTGGGAAAATAGCGACTGGTCTTGAATTTCTTGAGGGCCATGGAGCAGGTGTAAGTGCCGAAGAAGAGGATGAAAGACATGAGGGTGATGTCAGGGACATAGTCACAGCTGTTGCCCTCAAGTTTTCCCCCATATTTCAAGCACTCTTTGGCTGTCAGAGCAGCCCAGTCAATGGTGGTGTTGTCCTGCAGGAAAAAAAGGGAATCACAGAATGATTTGGGTGAGACCATTTTCCTGCTGGTGTCTGACTGAAAGGAGTTATTACTCTGTGTCTCAACCTCCTTCACACATGTCCCCCGCAAACGGATGTGACCCATCAAGCTCCACTTCTTTCTCATGATCCAAAGCTCGCCACTGAGACTCTGTAGCCCATGGGATCCGTGCCCTCCCAAGGGGAACTCACCATTTCAGAGGAGGAATAGACCAGCTCATTGTCTGACAGCACCGTTGTCCTGTTAAAGAATGAGCTATTAACTGCAAGAGAGAAGAGAAAAGGGTGTATGGTGAGCAGGATGCAGGAAACAGCTAGGGAGGAGAGAAAATTCCAATTATTAAGTAATTTCTTAACTCCATCAAGCTGTTTGCCACCTCTTTGCTCCAGTAAAGCTAGTCACAAGTGTTGTTTTAGAGAGACTCAAAAGCTTTCAATCATCAATCACTCACAAAACTGAAAGAAAAGGTTAAGTGAAACATAATCCAAACCTAACTGAGGGTTTTTTTGGAGTTCACAGTTTAAAAAAAACCCAAAAAACCAAAAAAACCACACAAACCAGAAAATCAGACAGACAACATAACATTTGATGGGTTTCCAATATTTTTCTAATGATTTCTGGATTAAACTAAATATCCACAGAACACTCTAATGATTAATTTCAAATGTAAGCACAACCCCCAAGATATCCAGAAAAGCAAAATGCATTTTAGCGTCCAGCACAAACACATTTTTTGAATTAAAAGAAACAAAAAGATGGCAAGTAATTGAAATCAACAGGATGGGGATAATTCCTTTGAAAGAAGGAGCAGCATTCCCTGTGGCAGTGACACATTTTCCTCTGGCTTTTGCAGCATTAGGAATCATGGATTTGAAATTTCATTTAGGAATGCAGACCTTGTTGCAAACAGGTTCACCACCTCCACCCTCACGGTTTTACTGAGGTTTTGCATAAATAAACTTTTTTTTCCTTTGCTGCCTGGAGAGCCACAGGTGTTTCAACGGGAAGTGGAGACTTGGCATTGACCATTTCTACCGTCCTGGCTCTGTGCCATTCCAGTGGAGGCAGCACCAGAGCAGCATCCATGTGCTCGCCAAGATCCTGTGTTTAATAAATAAGGCAGGCACCCGGCTCCCAGGGAACCGGCTCCTGACACCTGTGAGGAGCAGCCAGCAGCTTTTCCTGTTGGACAGGTGTGCTGAGGTAACCTGCAGTTTACTTTGAGCACAGACCAAGCTTCTTACTCACTCCTCATTGTGTGTAGGATCCAAGGAGTGGTCCCTGTTTCCCTAATGGTACAGCCAGTGTTCCCTCTGTTTGGATTTGGGTTTTGTTTCCCCTTGTTCCCAGCTGTGTACCCAGACCTATACGTACAGGTTCTATCTGCCGTGCAGCCCACGCTCTGGAGATAGGCTGCCCTCTGGATACACTTCCCTTCTGCTTAGAGAGGAATTGTTTGTGTTTTCCCACTCATCCATGCAACCAGGAGGTGGGAACCACCCATGTTTGGGTAACACCTTGAATAAATCCAGCTCCAGCACTTGAAACAGGAGTGACCTGATCTCCATGGCAGTGACACGGCCGCCACTTCTGCCCCTTCACGGAATTCTCAGAGGAATGGCCATTTGGAACTGACAGCCAGAGGGATGCAAGGAGACAAGGGTGCAGAGAAGTTTCTCTACTGGTCATGCTGCTCACAGGAGGAGTCCCAGGAAGGCTGGTTATACAAACATTCCAGTTGGGACATACAGTGAAATTCACCCCTCGGCTTCCAAAAAAAACTAAGATAGGGTATCTGAAGACAGCCGATAAAGAAGGAATAATCTACCTATTATGTGGGCTGCAGTACAAAGGAAAAAGAGAGTAAATGCCACCTGCTACCTGTAAACTGGAGAGGTAATGAAACACTCTCTTACCTGGATCTACTGGTTTACAGGCACAAGAGTAATGCGTGATATAGTCCACCTTGAACTCGGAGTTGATGGGATAATGATCCGCCAGCTTGATCATCTTCTTGAAAGCATCATAAATGAAGATGAAGCTGATCAGGGAGGAAAATCCTTCTTCAGTGAAGCGGGTGAAGTACTTGACCAGGAAGCTGGCATCGGTGGCCACGAGAACGAGACACTGGAAGGCTGACCAGAGGCCGATCCAGAGGCGGAACTCCAGGTAGTCAAAGTCATTGTCCCTGCAACAAGACAGGGGTGGCAAGAAAGGAAAACATCGAGTTAGACAAGATCAGGAAGTACAAAGCAGATGTTACGTGGAATATCTGCATCAGGGGAAGCTGAGATGGGACATAAAGAAAAGGTTCTCCCCCCAGAGGGTGGTCGGGCACTGAACAGGTTCCCCAGGGAAGCGGTCATGGCACCAAGCCTGAGACAGTTCAAGGAGCATCTGGACAGTGCTCTCAGTCATATGGTTTAGTTTTAGGTAGTCCTGCCAGGAGCAGGGAGTTGGACTTGCTGATCCTTGCGGGTCTCTTCCAACCTAGGATGTTCTGTGATTCTGTGACAAACCCTGGTGCCAGGACTGGCAGGCTGAGGAGAACCATGGAGCCAACTGCACTGTTCCCTCCTGGGAACGATGGTCCTGTGTTTGCTGCTCGAGGCTGCAGTGCCATGCAGGCACAGAGTCTGAAGGTGGGCTTTTAGGAGTGAACAAGTGCCAAAAGGGGACACTGGCACAGATAAAGACCTGCCAGGGAGGTTACTGTCTGTTCTGGGAAAGGAAATGGGAGGTGCTGCAGCTGGCAGCCCCAGCCCTGGAAGCCAAGGAGCCCTGGCCTGGGAGGGAGCAAGTAAGAAACAAAGTGATTTAAAAAAAGAGAAGGAGAAAAAATAATAACAAAAGACCCCAGTGACAGCTTTGAAATATCCGGAATCCGTGCCTGAGGGAGCAGGAGCTGCCATACACGTGAAGGCAGCTGGCAGGAGCCCAGGTACACCCTGGCTCCACACCACTGAAGAACTTCAAAGACTTTCAAACTATATTAGTTTGGCTTTTACCCCTCAAATTCCTGCAGCATGTCTGAAGCTGACAGAGCAGGTGGAAAAGCACTGTGTCCTGTAGCATCAACCCCCCCATGCTGGCACCACAGAGCGCCCAAAGCCAGGCACATGTCCGGGTCCACAACGTGCTTTTAGGAATCCCTCCATACACACACACACACACGAGTCACACTTCAAATGAGTCAGTAGATGGGAAGTCTTTCTAATTTTGCTCCCAGGAGGGAACAGCACATTGTGAATAGGAACAACCACAAATGCATTACAGAAAAATCACAGTCCTCAGTTCCAATTTCCTTGTGAGAAAGGCTCCCTTTGAAAACTCCTGCCTTTCTGCTCTGGCAGGTTGTTAGGACAATGGCTTTTATAACCACCACCTCCTCCTCAGGTTAAAAATAACCACCTTCTCCCTGCCAAAACAGTACAAAGTGCTTTTCCATCTTGCTTTTTTCCTGCTGTGTGCTGCACCTGGGCTGTGCCACGCCTGCCACATGCCAACAGGTGCAGCATGCCCATTCCTGACTCTATTCATTTACTCCAGCCAAAATAAGAAAAGAAAGGTGCTCCCCTCTTGTTCCACTGTGGAGCTCGCAACCCTTTGGCAGCTTACAGTTTCCCTCTCTGGGATAATCTAATTTTCCATCTATTTTTCCTAGCCCCTATCCCTCCCTTTGTGTAGGAACACAAGTCCTGCACAACCTGCAGTGCCATGAACATGGGCTGCAAGGGATTTGGGGTGTATTCTGTGTAACCTAAAATGATCTCCTTGCAAAACACAGGCCCAAGGATCAGCAGCCCTATGCATAAAATCATCCATGGTACCACTGATTCCCTTAGGGATTCCTGTGTATTTTCCTGGTATTGCAGATGTGGGACTGGTAAATGAGCACACCTAACAAAATGGGCTCCCTTTGGCTCTGGGTGTCAGCTATCAACAAAGGGGAGGGAGCAGAACCTCTTTATACCAGTTAAATGGAAAAAATCCAAGAGCCTTTACTGCAGGAAAGCTCCACTGCGGAACTCTGGGGGCTGTTTCTATCACAGGCACTTTTGCTTTCACAAATGACAGTGATTATTTCAAACTATTAGAGATTTAAGGTCAAATTTTTGGTAACCTTGAGACCCGCAGGATTTTGTTAGTGAAGAGCTGGATTGATTTCTTTGCTCCTATGGGAAATCCAGAGCAGCCAGGGAAGCAGTGGCTGGGAGGAGCAGCACACTGTAACTAGAGCAAATCGCTCATGGAGGACTGAACTGGCCAAGGATTTCTTTCCAGGAGGCCTCACGGAGACAGGCAGCCACACACCGGGCAGCGCCCTGGGACATGCGTGCCGGGAAAATCCCTGATGTGATTGCACTGGATCCCAAGAGGGAACAACGACATGTTTCATTTCGTGCACTAAATCCCCTCCTTCCCCACCGCCAGGCAGCTCATTCCCTGGCTGGGATTTCATTACCATGGGACATTCCTCCCACCCCGCCCTCTCCCCCCCCCCACGTACTCACTTGCTGAAGTTGAAGAGGAGCCGCTCGAAGACCAGGACGGGCCCTGTGCTGCTCAGAATGGTGAGGGGCTGACCAGCCAAAAGGCAAAATATGGCGCCGGTGACGGCCGTGCCCAGGAAGCTCTCCAACACGCCCTGCGGACACACGGCACAAGGGTCACTTCTGCTGCAGAACCCTTTCGAAATGAGCAGTTCTGTCGGTGACCGGCCGTGGGCTGCAAGGGAAGAGCATCCTCTGCCTCTCTCACAGCTCACGCTGAGATGTGTTGGTCCCACACAGTCCACAGTTACTCAGGATAACCACCAACCCCCCTTGGATATCTGAGTTCCACAGGTTATCAATGCTATATGTTGTATCTTATATTTGACAAGGGGGAGGAGAGTGTTTTCAAGGACCACTTAAAGGGAACTCCTGGAACATCCAAGGGCAGGTTGGATGGGGCTTGGAGTAACCTGGTCTAGTGGAAGGCGTCCCTGCCCATGGCAGAGGAGTTGGAACCAGACCCCTTTGTGGTTCTTTCCAACCCAAACCCCTGTATCATTCTATGATCTTCCAAGCCTTTGACAGTAAAGAGACACGTCTGTGGGACTCCTCAGACAGCTGTAGCAGAGCGTGGCTACAGGACGGCACCAAAATCCCCCAGGACAATGGACGTGGGATATTTTCTCTCTCCAACTGAGCAGACATTTTCTAGATAAACAACCTGCCTCTCTTTCAAGTCACTGGTTTAGTAAGTAAGACACAAACCAAACAAGGTTGTTTCACCCAGCAGCCACGTGTTAAGACCCAACTTCATCAGATGTCACCAGCAAGCCATAAATTCCATACTTAACGAGCTCTATAATTACCTTTGGCACACGTGGCAAAGAAGCTTGGCTGGAGAAGGATAGAACAGCACACTTGGTGCATTCTTGGATTTTCATGTCCAGCTGTAGCTGGACAATGTCTACTTTTAAAATGAAAAATGTGGATGAAATATAAATGGCAATAAAATGTGATTACTGGCCGAGTGTGCAGAACGTGCTGATCTTACCTCATTTACTCTTAATCTATTTACACTTGACTGAGTTTTAAAGGAGTAATAAGAGCATCATCTTCTACTGAATAGGACGTGCAGCCATCAGTATTACCCTCTCCAGGAACATGTTCCCAACAACCAGGGATGGATTTAACCCTGGGCTTATTTGCATGGCTGGAGCTGCGTGAACCAGCAGCCTCGTTAATGCCACACATGTTAATTAACAGCACACGCAGATCCTTCCTTCCATCCATGACACGCTGCAAGGGATGGGGCTGCAGTTTTCCTGACTTATCAGGGGTATTGTGAGGAATTTAAGTCCAGTTTTGTGTCTCTCTTCCTTGGAAAGACATAAATCAGTGTTTACACTGAGGAAAGTAATATTTGCTGGCTGCCTCTGGGGGACTTGTGAGGATGAGCCGGTTGCTCCCGGGGCGAGGAACGGCATCCACACAGCCGATCCCCTCCGCTCCTCTGGCATTACTCATGGAGAGGGCCCTTGCAGCCAGCGCATCTGGAATCTCTTTTCCCTACATTCTTCCACGTGTCTGAAGCTAAGAATAGTGTCTTTTCGCAGAAACACAGAACTCTGGAGCGAGCTGTTAAGGAAGCACCGGCCGGAGCAGCTCCCGGGACAGGCAGCAGGGACGGGCCGTGCTCAGGGCCTGCCCCAGCAGCAGCCACATCACTCTTTGCAGCCAACAAGACACAGGAACTGTGATGTGGTAGACCCAAAAATACCGTTTTTCTTTTTTTGCTACTTGATAATACACGTTCATGGGGTACACAAAGGTAACAGAAGAGGCTTTTGGCCACTCACAATAAAGTGATTCTAAACTTGGAATTGGGTAACATTTCCCCTTTCTCCTCCTAATTTAAAGACTGCACCTCATTCAGAAGCAGAGCAGGCAGGCTTTGCTCTGCTACCCAGTGACAGCCCAGTGCTGCTCACTGATGGGTCCAAGAGGCCCCTCCATTCCTGACTTCCATGAGTCTCAGAAAAGGCAAACTGTCAGCACAGGGGAGAAGGAAGTTTGGTACTCCACAGGCTGCTGGATCTTACTCCAGCCTGTAATTCATCACAGGGAAATGCAAAGTTCCAGATACACGCCCTCTTTTTCTATGTTTAACTTAATTAAACCTGCTTAAATTAGTAGTTTAGTCACTGTCACTACAATCTTAATTATTGTTAGGAGATTTGATGTGGCTGCACTGAATCTGTCTAAATACAACCTCCTATTTTTCCCATTTTTCCACTAACATGAAGCCCCTACGGCATTGTTAATGCAGAATCCCCTTCCTTTAGCCCGAGCTATCCTTTGAAGCCCCAACTCTTGCCTTGTCCACTGATCCAGCCTGTCCATGGATATGCCAGCTGGTTCTCAGGATCTCACACTACTTCAAAATTCATCTTTCTAAAGACCTTACCGTTCTCTCCTGTGTCACATCTCCTGATTTACTCGCTTTCCTATGAATTTTAGGATGTTCTTTTCACCAGAGAGACAGAAGCCCAGGGATTGTAGGAGTCAGGCAGAGGATTCAGATATGGAAAGTCTGAATCAGACTTAGCAAACTTATTTGGACTGAAATGGTACAACTGAGAGCAGACCAGAGGAACTTATCCCTAGAGAAGGAGCAAACACCTTCTCCACCTCCTGGCCTGCTTTTAATCACCATTTAAGGTAACTCCTGTACAATCTGTCAAAGGACAGCCAACAACAGCAGAGAAAGCAGTAAAAGCACAGGACAACTCCATTATTGTATCCAGAATTCCAGCTCTGTAGGTGCCCAAACGCTCCTCTGACTGGACAGTAAGAACGAAATGCTCTTTGCTGGTTCTGAAAGCTCTTGCTCACCTGCATGTTCTCCGTAGCATCCCCAAGCAATCCCCCAAAAGTGATGGCGTTGGTGACAGTGGCCAGGTAGATAAAGAGGATGGCTGAGAGGGCCTGGATGTTTAAAGCGTCGTAGAAGTCGCTGGCAAAGAACGGTGCTTTTCTCTTTATGTCTTTGATCAAGCCCCCACAGAATCTGCAAGGACAAGAAAGAGGAGACTCGTGAAAAATGTTTTACAGTGAAAGTCACCACGATAAGCCATCAGAGACACTGCCAGCAATGAGGTATTATCTCAAAGGAGCGAGACCACCACATTACACACAGTCTTATTGCAGCTGTGGTGGTCCAGGAATATCAGAGATAATGTAAAGATAGATAATATCTTGAACACACGATGCAGCTGGAAAGAGACAAATTTCAGGAACACAAGCCTTGCTAAAACAGACCACTACAGTTTGCAGTTCAGGAAGCTTGTCTGTTGGGTTTTTTTTTCTCCAACTATATTAGTTGATGTAATAAAGTAGATTAACTCTGGTCTACATCCCTGACTAAATTTCTCCACATGGCAGACACCATGGCTGGGCGAGTCAAACAACCTGCTATATGGAAAAATGCTTCTAATTGTTAACCAGCAAAAGAACCGGACGTAAAAACACACAGGAAATAATCTTGGAGAACAAGGGAACTCACTTGCAGACCTGCCTTTTTGTACGATGCCAGACAAGACAGCATTTAACTCTGACAGCATAAACTCCTTGTGGCTCTGACATTGCCAGCCTGAAACGTGTTTCTGTTGAGTCTCTTGTTCCCCTGCTCACAGCTCCCCACCAACACCAGGACTGCTCTGACATGGTGGTAGACGAGTACATGTCACCTTCTGTCCCTTTTTAATGACTTTTTTAACCCTTGGACCCACCTGCCCGTGCGCTGCAGTTCCTCGCAGTCCCCGTGGCCCCCGCCGCCGTGCCCTCCGTCGTGAGGGGTGTCCCCGTTCATCTGCAGGTTCTCCGCACCCGAGTACATGTTCTTCCTGGGCAAGAATGCGGCGTGTCAGAAGGACCAAGCAGAACACAGCTACGTTGTTATGTGCCTATATCACCTTAAAAGGTACAGAACTGCAGGAACATCCTCCCTCCAGCTACTAAGGAAGACCTGAAAACACCTCCAGGGTTTTATAAATACGGACAGGCAGCTGCAGGTCACTCAACAAATACCCCTGGTGCAACCAAAGCACTGGTTCTTCCCATCACCTTTTCAGACCTGATGCCCACTGTCCTTCATCATGGACACTGTCTCCTGCTATTACCTCTTATCTGAAGAAGGGAGAGACTTGGGAGGCTCTATCCTAATGGCTGGATCCCATTCCCCAGGGGGGAGCACAATGACTTCATCCAGAAACTCATCGATGCCCGCAATCAGGTCCTGCCGGTCCTTGGCTTTATAGGCAATGTCATGGAATACCTGCAAGGAAAAGAGAGATTTCATATGGAACAGGTTTGCATTTTCTGTAGCCCAGACTCCAGAGGCGGCTGCCTAGTTATATTCTACAAAACCAACTTAATTCCTTCTCAAAAACCTCTGAAAAAGTATCAGGACATTTGGCACGAGGAGGTGTGACCCTCAGAAAAGCCCCTTCCTTCAGGTGGACAATGACAGAGATTCTTTCCTGCAGGCATGTTTCTAATTTTAAGCAAAACATACATTTCTAACCTTTAAAAATATTACTAAAGCAATCATGTATTTCTTTATCCAAAAAAAGAGTTTTCCTCTACATAAGGAGTTTCAATTTGAGAAGACACTTTTACAAAGCTGCCTACTTAGCCTATCAAACCCAAGTTCATTTTCAACTCTGTGACATAGAAAGAATGACACCACCTGAAGCGTGGCTGTGGGATACTGGGATGGTGGAATGGGACACAAGGCACAGACCACGACAGAATTAATTCAGCAATTAATTCACATTGATTTGCAAGAGTGACTGCCAGCGGGAAAACACACGTGGTGCACAAACACCTCCTCTAGTCACGCTTTTACAAAACCATGAGGCCAGAGGCAATAACCGTGTCCACAGATGGAATCAGGAGGTGACATCTGGATATTCTGGTTTTACGTGAACGCTCATTCATGTCGACCAGTCTGGGGAAATGGATATCATTACCTGGGAGAACCGCTTTTCCATGGGAGATGCCAAGACACCTACCTCATCCGACATCAGTGTGGCAATGGCTCGGCCGATCTCATGGTAGGACTTTGCTTTGCCCTTCGGTCCCAGCAGAATGAAGAGAAATCTGACAAAACCAAGAGATTGTTCCCATTTAGGATGGCAAAACAAATTGCTTGTTATTTATACAACATCTAGACAGAAATATGACTTCAAAAAGTTGTGGTTCTTGTTAGGTTTGCAGAGGCTGCCAGCGGCCTCCAGCTACCTTGGGAGCAGAGGTTACACCCTGCTGCCCATCATGTCCTGTGCAACACACAAAGCCTGTCCACCTCCACAGGGACTTGTTTCATGGAACCGCAGAATAGTTTGGGTTGGAAATGACCCTATGATACTGAAAAGCAGCAGAAACAAACTTCTTAGTATAAATTTGAGGGTGTTAAAAAGGGCATTCTTTGTTCAGTGCTGGACGTTCACAGGACAGCTCCTCTAATCAAACGTGCCAAATGACAGATAGACAGGACTCTTTATTACACTAAGTATTTACATATTCATTAGATATTCTTGCTTATTTAATGCATATTCATTAGTTCGCTTTATATAGTCACATCCCTACTGGAAGTCGTTTTTTGGTCCTTCCGGGTCACAGTATCATTTTGTTTCATCAAAAACTGTAATGTTTGTTCTTTATCTTGTTTGGGTACACAGAGCTTAGTTTACATCCTGTTTGTTTGAGTTACATCCCTTATCTAATTCTCTAGGACTTCTCTAAGATGATATTGTTCCTTATTTGGGCACTCTGGGACACTGTGAGTAAAGCTTCTATTTCTCTTATCACCTAAATGCCATTTAGTTCCAACCCCTGACACCTTCCACTAATTCAAGTTGCTCCAAGCCCCATCCAACTTGGCCTTGGACACTTAATTTCTTACATAATCTCTTTGCACAGCAACTACATCCAAGTCACTGCTGATGAGCTGGAAAAACACCATGATACGAAACCTTTGTCAGTGCAAACACACAGATGAAATAACCTCACCAGAAGTACCTCTCCCATTCCAAGCACTGGATTAAGTATTATTTTAGCTCCCTAAATCAAAATATTGTGAGGTACTAAGTCAAATGGGTTATGAGGAGTATTATATCTAAACAAGTAGACTTTCTATTTAAAAAATTTAGACTCCTATAAAAAAAAAAAAAAGGCAGCAAGTGATAGGACAGGATCCATAAATACATACTGATTGGCACTACTACATAACACTTCTTACTTGAGTTCTTCACAAGGCGTTCAAGTGTTTTACTTGAGGTTCACATGGAGGTGAGTAAGCCACATACACCCAGGTTATGTCCCCTGCTCTCCTCCCACCTCCTGGAACTTTCCCTGTTTCACCAGTTATTATAAAACAACATTCAAGACAAACTGTTCCTCAGCCAACTCTTTCCAAACTCCAGGATGCAACTTAGCCAAATATATGAATTTTAAAAAAGGAGTTCATAACTTCAGGAGTTTCTGCTTGGCATTCTCCTGGTATTTTCGTAAGAGTCTTCTGCAATAATTCCACCAGCTGGATCTCTTCCAGCACAGAGTAGCAGCACCTGAATACTCCTGCACTACTAAAACACTCTTGGAAAACAAGCAGTACGTGGCATTTTCCAAATTCTTTGTCCTAATTCAGCAATAGGATGTACAAGCCCAGTAACTTTGGATTAGGGAGTGGACACCCTGCTATGGTCAGTCCAGGAGACAGGGTGGTCCCATGTCCCATCCCCTCATCTTTGTCCCCAAAACAAGAAAAAAAAAAAGGAAGAGCAACTAAACCAAGATCCGAGTCCAGCCTGCTCATCCACGCCTCCAGCCTGCAGCAAGAGCAGCAACTCCATGAGGATTAAAGGCACCTGAACAAAGGAATCTCAGACAAGTCCTAGAGGAAAGGTGCCTTTGCAGTGAAAAGCTACAGTCAGGAGGCCTGGGAGGAGAACCTGATGTTGGATCTGCCACACGCTTCCCAGGTGACCTTTGGGCAAGTTACTTCACTTCATCTGAGACCTGCAGACACAGGCCTTTCCCAGCACTGCACACCAGACTGTGCAAGTCTGTGCAGCTTATCTTCACAAAACATCTCCTCCTTGCTCATTCCCCTTCGTTTTCCCCACTATCATTCCATTAACCAGCAGCCCTGAACGCAGGACTGCCCATTTCTCTGAGGAAAACACAAAGCTCCTTCTCTTGCGCTGTCTTGGCAGCAGCCATGCCCAAGCCATGCTGCAAGCTCAGGGCTTCTCCAAACGAGGAGTCCTGAGTGCTGTGGGATTAAATTCGACGTGAGAAAACCAAAGGTTTTAAAAGGTTTTTATCAATCTGACCAGTAAAAAGAAAGCTCAAGAAAGGCTGGGATATCTCAATTCCTATTGCATCTCCCTGATTTTTATTACTAGGGTTGTATGAAAACACCTGGTGGAGATAATTTTTCTGGGGAGTTTGTGAGATCCTCCTGGTTTCTTTTAAGTAAAAATTTGCTTTTAAGTAAAGGAAATACTTAAAATGCTTTGCAAAAAAGCATGAAGAAAAAAAGGTGCCCAGCTTGGACGGTGTGGTGTCCACAACTTTACCAGGAAATCGATAATTTAACAAGATAAGAGGAGAAGCCCCAAGGGAGAGAGGGGTGGGCATGCCAGAGGCTCCAGTTGCAGCATCCTGTGGAGTCTGCGGGCTTTAAGTGCAGGTTCACAGCAGGAACCGGGGCATGGGAGGAGATGTTCCATCACAGCTCCTCGGGCCCTGAGGGGATTTCCTTGATTGAATTTCGAAGGATGCAGCCATTGCAAATGGCTCTTCATCACTCATGAAAGCCATCTAATGAGCCTCCCTGCTTTGATTAGGGCCAGCATTTGCTTTGGAGGACAGCAAATGGATAATACTATTTCCTGGGAAAAATGCTGGCATGGAAGGACATATTGCCTTGATTAACGCTATTGAGTCATGAGGCTGCCCAGCAATCCCGGATTCAACTTCCCAGCTCCCACCACCACAGCAAACAACACCTAATTTTACATCTGTGGAAAAGCACTCGGAGGCGTGTTTAAAAAAACAGAGTCAGTGGGATTGCACTTGGGAGCTGAAATAGTGAAGCACACAGAGCCCAGGAATGCTGAGGAATGAGTAACCTGCTACAAAATGAAGCCTATTCTGTGTCCCCACACTCCTACCTGAATACCCAGAGTGTGCAAACAGTTGTTGACGTGGCTGTACGAATGAAAACCCAAGACATACAAACACTGCTACTACAATTAAAGGGCAAAGTTAGATCCTCTTTTCCCTTTGTTTGGTACACAGAAACAAGGCACAGATCCCAAGAGCCACGTAAGTTCCATTCCGTGCAAGGGCTGTGATACTGCTATGAATTCACACAGGGCAGCTCAGACAGCCAGGCATATTCAAGCAGTGACTTCAAATATTTAAGAACACAAGATACACTGTGGTTTGTGAGACTCAGACCAACTTGCAACACGAGTCACAATAAATAAAATATTTATCTGACATTTTTCCCTCAGCCATTATGCGTTACAAATCCACCAGCCCCAATAGAATTGTATGTCTCAGATTATCCGAATACATTTTTGCCCCAGCAGGGACAGAATTGAATCCTTCATCTGATCTGAGCTGAAGAGGAACAATACGTACAGCAAAAATGTGCAGAGGGAATCTGAGATCCGTACAGAAAGGGCAGGAAGAAAGCCCCAGGTGTTAAATGTGACACTGATAGTGCCCTTTACTACTGAGCTGCTAAGTTTCTGTGATGTTTTACTTATAACCAAACTCAGGACCTGAAAATTACGAAGCAGCATCAGTGAGTTTTGTTACTTTGTACCACCAATCCTGACCATTATCCATGTCACAGGATGGAAAGCAGTGGAGAAGACCTCCTTCTGGCCTGGTGTTTTCACTGTGAGAGGTTTTTTACTTTAGGAGGCAGGTCCCTGGGGGCTGGTTCCCTTACCGGGTGGGCACGGGGACCTCGGTGAGCGCTCCCAGCATGACGGCCTGCTGCAGTCGCACGAAGGCGATGAAGGGGCCCTCCAGGAAATCCACCTCCCCCACCAGCACGTTGGAGGCCTCAGCGTCACGGGGCAATTTCTTCATGAATTTGTTCTTCAGCTGCAGCAGTGAAAGAGGAAGGAAAAGAAAACTGAGTGGTGTCAGGCATGTTCTTCTTGTAGTTCTGTACTGCTTCTCTGCACCTCTGTACTCTAAGCGCGCGCACTCCGCAACACACATCCTCAGGCTGACAAAGGTCAGCTAATTCCAGCTCTGGAGAAATGTCATCAACAGGGAATGGGAGAACGCTGCGGCAGCAGCCACTGGGTTCTAAAAATCAGCCTCTGCGAGACGCCTTTGTCTGAAATTCGGCAGCGGCAGAATTAATTTGGAGTTGGAGGCTTCTGAAAACCCTGCCCTTAGCTGGTTCCCAATCCGCCCTCTCTCCCTGGGTGACCTCTGGAGATGCTCTGTGTGTGCCTGGCGAAGGGTGAATGGAGAGGGAGGATGTACTGCCAGGAACACTAAGGGGGCAGGGACTGAACTGGGCTGTGAATCCCTAATGAGCTGCACCAGGCAACTCAAGGAAGGAGAAAAATGGAAAAAGTCTCAGGAAAAGGCATCAATTGATTTAGCAGGAAGAAACTGCTGGAACCATCCTACTCCTGCATGCTTCAGTCAGGATCACCACCAGAGGAAACAGTAAATAAGCATCAAGGAGCTCTGTGGAGGAAGCCTGGAAAAGTGCTACCAGTTCTTCCATAGACAGTGTTTGGGAGGATAGTGGTGATTAAAAAAACTATGGGAAGGTGGCAAATCCACTTGGCCACATTGCTGAACAAGGATGGTTTGGCAACACCAGGCCTGGTTTGAACACATGGCCCAAACCCAGGTGATTTTCTGAGCCAGAACTGACCTGCAGAGTCTCCACTCCTGTGACTGCCCAGCTCCTGATGCCAAAGGCTCTGGTCCCTTCAGTCTCCCCTCGCCCAGCACAGCAAACCACCGTGACTAATTTCAAAGAGCTGCTATTATAGTGGGGGTTTTTAGCTCCAAATGAGTTTTGCAGCACCACTCACCACCTTCTTAAATCATTTATCAGACAGGTGATGGGAAGGGTGCAGACAGCACTTAAAATCCATTTGAACCGTTCTCCAAAGCAGCTCTGGAAAGATTTAAGTCCTCAGCAGCACCCGGGAGCAGGGAGCTTCACCTTCCCCTGCACTCTGCCAAATTGAGCATCCTTCCAACCTGACCACTAATGTTGAAGGCCGCAGGTCCCCAGCACTGTAGTTGCAAAAAGGCACAGTAACCTGAAAATTCCAATTTCCTTAAATGTACACTCCAATCATCATCACTTCGGATCGATCGGAAATGAAAGCAGCTCCTTAGTACACACCCCTAAGTAGCACTTAAGGAAGGTTAATTCCCCCAGGAATTTGAACCTGCCTCTGTCTCTCTGCTTTTTGTATCTGCTCACATATAGCATATAGTCTTTCCCATAACTTATTCCATGAACACCTGCCTCAAGGGGGACCTTCCATGCTGCTCCATCACCCAGGGACACTTTAGCAGTGCACTGTGGATATGGGGAGAAACCAGGCAAGCAAAACTCTCTGCATCACGATAAACGGCCAAAGTAAAGGAAATCCCATTTAACTCAACTTCCTGCAAACTCTTCCTTCTCTCCAGAAAGGTGGTAGTGATCTGTACTGGAAAACAATAATTTCCACTGGAGCTCCATGTAGAGAAAGTAGGTCACCCAGGCTGACAGACCTCAAAATTGGGAATGTCTGCTTGCAACTGTGGAGGTGAGGAGATGTTCAAACAGGAAAAGCAGTGAATGGCTCCCACTATCAATCACTGGACTGCATTCCCAAGAGTGGGATCCTGCCAGTGCCCTCCCCATCTACTGGTCCCCAGGAAAGGCAGGAGGGTTTCTCTCAACAAGGCCAATTTCTTTTTTAACTGCAGTGCTGGCTTTGGCACAGATCCCCTGTTGATATGGAAACACCGGTTTGAATACACAGTGCCCACACCACAACAAATAGGGAGGGTTTTGTGCCTCCCTCTCACTGACCACATTCATTCAGAGCCAGGTTTGTCCCACTTCCAAGCCCTTGGGAAGCGGAGATAACGCCGTGTCAGTAAACTCCCCTTATATCAACATACATTCCCTTTCTATATGCTGTTGCATCAGCTCAGGAATAGCAGGTCCCTGGGAAAAGAGATTTTCTTTCATGTTCCTGCATTTTACATCCTGAGCACTGGAGGAGTCCTGGTGGTTCAGCCACTCAGAGGTGCCAAGGACATTCTAACAGAGCATGGCCAAAGGATTTCTCACGGGAGGAGGGACCGGAGTGGGAACAGCAGTAGGAATTTCCCCAGCCTCTGCTGGCACCATGGCACCACAGGACTCCTTTCAACCCCTTTGTTTCACACATAAGCTGAAAAAAAGAGTTTTAAATGTTTTTGAATTACTGAGCTGTGACTGCCCCATCCTTGGAAGCATCCAAGGCCAGGCTGGATGGGGCTTGGAGCAACTTGGGATAATGGAATGTGTCCCTGCCCACGGAACGGTTGCAGAACAAGATGAGCTTTAAGGTCCCTTCCAACTCAAACCAGTCTGGGATTCTGTGAATACAGAGTTAAAGAAAATCTTGATCCAAGAGCTTGACCTTCAAGAGCTGCAGGAATTCTACTGCCGTGAGAAGTCCTGGTTTTATGGACACGGCACTGACACCACTGATGCATCTGGCAGCAGAGAGCTGGGAGTCCAGGAGAGAACAAGAAGCCTAGATGCTCATGTATTAATTGGAAAACAGAAGAGAAGAATAAATTGTCCCAAAGTGCCACTACTTGTCTCTCCAGCTGCAAATGCCCAGGCCATTACCTGCAGCCAACATCTCCTAAAATAAAACAAATGGAGGCAAATCCCTTTCTCCGTGCTGCGACCTCAGGAGCAGTGCTCTGCCAACACAAACACAATGAAAGGGAATACAGCTCCTCTTCCCTAATTATCCTTATAAAACTCCAAACAAGCCCAAAGCAAAGACATGACAAAACAGCAACCCCCAAGTCCGTGGGCTGCTACTGAAGTTCTTTCTCATCGGAGCGGTTTGAGTCAGGGCCCTGCCGGCTCCTGCAGGATGTTGGGGATGCTGAGCCAGCCTCTTTGCAATCCCAAAGGATCAAGCCATCATTCCCATGGCAGAGAGAGCCGGTTGAGGCAAACTACCCGATTCAGTATTCATAAATAACACCCCTGAGCCAGGCAGAGGTGCCTGGCACTGCTGGGAGAGCAGCAGGAGGGATGAGTCCGGGAGGATTCTCTGACAGGCAACTGTCCAAGGGGCACGAGTCCATGTGAAACCTGAACCTTACAACATATCCAGAGGAAAGGAGCAGGTAAGCCACAGATTAAAGGAATATTCTGGCTACAAAATACCTATACTGTTCATTGCACCATTCCAAATAGCATTAAAGGTTGCAAAACTGAAAATAAGGGATGTAGGAAGTCAGGAAAGTTACCGAAGGTACGGATAAGTTAGCTCAAAGCCTTCCTTCCTTTCAGGCATGGGGACACAACCCTCTATCTCTGCAAAACCAGGGATTGACTAAGGTTGTAGGAAGGCAGTCCTGCTCCAAGCAACTGCTGTAAACTGACCTCACCAGCTGCAGTTCTTATTCACATGAATAAATAAAAATTGGAAAATTCTGTGTCTCCAGCAGACTCCCACCTCCCTGTATGGCCTCACTAACTGTCCAGTTCCCAGATGGGATGCCTGAATAACAAAAGCCAGTCACTCTGCTGCCAAAGCAAGAAAACCTGTTCCCTTTCCAGCTCCTGTTGTGGAAACATGATGGATTATTGCTGTGCCCCCCCGTATGGCACGCTGAGTTCTGCTCAAGGGAGTTGCCAGGCATCACCACAATGCCACAAACTTTATCAAGGCAGGAGTCTGAGTCAGTCAGCAACAAAACATGAGCTCTAAGGTGATTTCTGAAGGAGTAGGGGACATGGCTCCCAATGTGCAAAGTTCATCAGCAGGACACAGGCTAATTAACTGAGAGGCTTTTTGGAACTCGACACTTATCAAGTAATGGTTCTGACGACCAACAGCCAGGTATTATCTACATTGGAAGTTAAAAACTTTGGAGCGTGCTCCCAAACTGGATTTATTAACAGATTTCCCTATTAGTGTTACATCTATTTTTATACCCAGTTCTCCACAAGAAGTCCATTATCTGTGTGCCCAGAGACACTGGAGCAGGAGGGGCAATGGGGCCTGTCTGCACTGCTGAGAGCTGTGAAGCTGTTGCAATGTTCAGCCCCAGCTTCGGGCTGGTCTAGCTATAAAACCCCAGTTATAATGGGATTAAAAAATATAAACCAGCAGTTTGTCCAACAACAAAAAGCTGTTTTACAATCTTCCTCTTTCCCCAGGTGTGGCTGTGTGAATTCAAAGGAAACAGGCATTTTGGAAACCCAGTCAGTACACATGAGGCTACAACACTGCACTGACACTGAGGTCAGTGCAAAACACGCTGCCCCCCTTCTTTTTCCATGAAAGTATATTTATTTATGTGAATATCTATTTATTTTTTAAATATTTAATTACTCTGACCTCGCTTTTCTACCTTGATTATGTTGCTGTGTCCCTTTAGGGTTGTACCTACAGACGGTTGTGACCAGCCATTGTTGAAGGACTGGAGTCATTCTCAACTGGTCAGCAACGCTGTGTTACCCAAATAATTTTCCAAAGGGACTCTCATTTGCATTCAGAATCACCATGGGACTAGGGAATGCTGAAAGACGCGGGCAAAAAAAGGGATTCTCCGAAAGAAACAGCCGGGCTTTGAGAATAACCCACTTTTTGAACCCAGACAAAAGGTTTTTTGAAACTTGTACAGAGACCTCATTCAGCCACCAGTTTTCTAAGAGTTGGAATAAACTCACTCTTACCCCTCAGAGCCGGCAGCCTTCGGAAAGGATGGAAGTACAGACAAAGACAGCCCGTACGCCACAGCACAAACATTACCCTAGTCTAAGAAAGGGGTCAGATCCATGGAGACTCGGTACTAAAGGCCAATTTTAACTTCATTACTCCACTTTGGAGCTGCTCTTCCATGTTACCTGTCAGCACAGTCACCTTCCCTGTTCCACCAGCTGCTGTAGCAGGGACACGTGCCCCCTGCGTGCTCCTGCTCTATCCCACAGTCCCTGGGAACACTCATCCTGGGGTGCTGCAGGACCCTTGTAATCCTTCAGCAGGAAAAGGATCAGAACTCCATCAGTCCCTGGGTATTTTCCCTCCTTTCTCATGGCTATCAGCAAGAGGCAGTGTATGTGGTGTCACTTGCTTCAGACCTTGTAAGAGTTTAACCTGCTGTTTTGAAGGGCTGGTGCTTAAAAAGTGGAGGATCCAGTCAGAGGGCTCAAAAAATGCTTGTTCATCCTCTTCTTTTTCTGTGCTAAGGTACAGAGAGCCCTTTCCTCAACACCCAGCTCCTCTCCACACACATCCTCAAGTGAAGGTTGGACCTGGAGCTTACCTGGTCCTTCTCAGGCTTGTCTGAGATGTCGTTCAGGCTGGTGGAAGTCAGGTTTCGGTGAGCCATGGCTGGGCTGCCTGTAGGAACAAGGCCAACACAAGTTAAAGCACCTGTTTGGATCTGGTCAGAACACAGAGGCTCAGGCTACAGCAACACCTTTCCTTGGCAGGCTGATGGGGGGAATTCCAGACCCTGACAGGCTGCTTTCTGTCACTTGATGTGGCACATGGGAGATTTAAGATGCTAATGCTCCGTCATCTCCGACTCACAGCGTTCCTGTGACTCCCAGGACAGCAAAAGAGTCCAATGACCTTCCATAACTCCTGCCTGTGGGAGAAAAAGCAAAGCAGCACCAGGCTGCTGACACTGATGGTGCTGGGTCACCCAGGACCCACCACAAATCCATCCCTCCACAGGGCTGGGACCTTCCAAGGGTGCAAATCCCTCACCTCAGTTCTTCTACGTGGATGGCACCTGCCCTCCTCAGCATCCCAGACACCGTACACAGCTCACACAGAGAGGGAGAGTGGCAGCTCCTGGTCCTTCACAACAGCCCCTAATAAACATCTCCCTCGCTCCAGTGAGCCCATTAACTAAGCTCATGAACCTTAAGCAACGCACTGATTAGAACAACATGTGCACCACACTGACACCAATTCCTGACACCAAATTCACCAGGGAGGCGAAGACAATCCCCAGAGACACAGCAGAATAAATAAATAAAAAAAACCCAAACCCACCAAAACACAAACAAACAACAGACAAATATGCTTTGAGACAATATTGACTTGATATTCACACTAAAAGGAATGTCCAAGTCCTCAGTGCTCATCAGCTCCCAGCACAAACAAACTCAATAATAAAGCAGCACCGGGAGCGAAAAACAGAAGGAGTGGGAAGAAAAATCTCTGGACTCCCCAGAGCTGGGTTTTCTTTACAACACGTGGGTAGACAAAGTATTCCTTCTTGTGAGCCACCTGGAACCACACTGTACCTGCTGTGTGTTCCTGCCACGTCCAGGAACATTGGCACAGCTGAAGCCAAGCACAATTAGATAAATCAGATGTTACAAAAGGCAGAACAGTCCAGCTCATCCCTGACAGATCAAGCCAACAGCCTATTTTTGAGGTTAATTTATATGGAAGTTAAAATATTCAAACCCCTTTAACTGCCAAAGAATACTTCTCTAGATGAAAAAAATGCCACCAGAGAGCTTAGACCCCCCTCAGAAGGGGAGCGTGGCCTGACCCACCTGCTTCATTCCAGATGAAAGAAAAAAGGAAAACAGAGCAAAACAGAGCAGTGGAGAGGACAGTGTGGATAACACAAACAGCCAGAGCAGCCTCATTCCTCACGGAACACATCCATGCTTTTCCCATTGTTAGTGCAGCAGCAAGCGTTAGGAGCCCGGCTGGGGCAAGTTCCCTCTTCCTCTCCTGGCCCCCAGCCCTGAGCCCACCCTGAGCCCTGCCCAGGACTTACTGAGCCATCCCACGCTGGGGCTGCGCTGCACTCCCAGTTCATCATCCAAGGTGCGGGTGGCCAGGCAGGGCACGGAGCTCTCGAGCGGGCTGCGTGCTTGTGCCCGGCAAGCAGGAGACAGGAGCAGCAGCAAAGAGCAGGAAGAGAGCAAAGGGGAAAAGTTAAAAGAAAAGAAAATGAAATTATGCGAGGAAGAAAGGCTGGAGCAGCAGCAGAGGGGAAGCCAGGCAAGGAGAGAGTTTGATGTGCACACTGCAGTGATCAAAGCCCACTCATTTAGATCCCAACATCTCCTCCGCAGCTCCATCTTGGCAGGGCTGGAGCCAGCTTTCCATCCCCGGTGTCTAAAATTGAGGCATCTCAGAAGCAGATCTCAAGGAAGCGAGTGAGCAGCTGCAGTGCTGGTGGTATTGAGCATCCCAGGATGCAGCACCATCAGTAACAACAGGTTTTTGACAACAAAAATCAGGTCACGTCCCTGTAGGAGCCAACTTTGAGCACCCTGACCCCATGCATACATACCAGGCACACCAATCCGGGCTTGGAGATGCCCACCTTAGTCTGCAAAGCTTCCAGTCATGCCAATACATACACTGGTAGGGGTTTTCCAAGTGTTCCTTGGAAAACATCTCATTTCTGACTTCAACTCCTCTCCTCTGTGCTGATATTATTCAGCTGGTGCCATTGTTAACTCTCTAAAGGGACTGAGGGTGCAGTTCATGTGAAAAAAAAACATCACCGAACTGACTAAGGCTGAACCCAGAGGAGCTATGGCTGCCCCATCCCTGGAAGTGTCCAAGTTCAGGTTGGACAGGGCTTGGAGCAACCTGGGATAGTGGAATACACAGAATAAAGACTTCAGAGAAGTTTTCACCTGCAGCCAGGTACCCTCCTCTCTGTGCATCAGCCAGCACCGTGCAGACAGCCTGTTATTTCAAGTCAAGTGTTTCCAAACCCCTCTGTCAGCACAGTGTGAACTAACACGGCTCAGGAGGAGTTTGGGCAGCACAGGCAGCACCCACGCGGCGATGGGATCATGCCATTATTTATGGTGGTTAAACACGCACACTTAAACACATCACAGTTTTCTACAGCCTCTGCCAGCTTGGGTTTAGTGGGAGTGGATCGTTTTCTCACTTGCCAAAGGCTCCCACAGGTGTTAAATTATACAAAACGCTGGCAGGCACGAAGCTCTGAAAGAAAAATGTCAAAAATGGATAGCAAATGTCATCACAGAAGGCTGGTAAATATTGATCAGGCAGACCCTGGGCACCTGCAGAAGGGACAGTGACCACACAGCCCATGTTATACCGTGGCAAAGCCCAAGGTGTGCCAGCTGGAGAGCTTCAGCCCAGGTGTTACGTACTGCTCCAGGGCTCCAGGACAAGGGCTGTGCCAGGAAGGGACACAAAGAACTTGTACAAAGCCACTCAACAAAACCAGACATGCACCTGTCAAAAATCCCTGCAGGAGTTCCATCAACATGAACAATCAACATGTGTAAATAAGAACATTTTGGCACCCCTGAGACTTCAGTTCTTTAGGTGCTCTGAACTAAGTGAGGTACAAGCACCTCGGGATCTTCGAAAGCCATGGCCCAGGGGATATTTCCAGATTTCAGCTCTAACAAATAGATCCCATCCCTGGAAGTGTCCAAGGCCAGGTTGGACAGGCTTGGAGCAGCCTGGTCTGGTGGAAGGTGTCCCTGCTGAGCCAGGCATCAGCAACAGCAGCCCATAAAGCTGTTGTACCTGGGGAGGAGGATGCTCAGAGGGTCCCACAGACCCAGAGGCAGCATCAATATTGGATGGAAGTTTCACTGACACTGAAGTGAAAGTGAACACCCACCTGGAAAGGAACTCGAGGGAAATTTAGGAGCGCTTGGGGCTGGAGGCATGTGCATTATGGTGATTAGCCATGTTGAGAGACAGCTGCACTCCTGCTGGCCTCATTAAATTTTTATCTGTCTAAAGGACATGAGAGGCACTCATTGAATCTGAGGTAGAACTTGATCGAACACGTTCTGGAGTTACTTTTTCATTAAAGTGTAAATAATAAATAACAGTAACAACTATTCAAGAGGTATTTCCCTCTGTATGTCAGTCTCACCCTCCTAAAGTATCAAAGCACTTGAATTGTCATGGAATATAATGTGTTATATATAAACATCCCAGGTGGGGGAACAGAGGCAGAACAACATGAAAGGAGTGGCTGAAGGCCAGAGCCAGGATAGAATTCCTGGATATTAGTCCAACTTGAACCAGGACCTGCGAAGACCTTTCAAACAAGAACAAGAAATGAATGACATTGAAATCACCTAAGATCCAAGTAAAGGATGCCCATAGCCATGAAAAACGAGCAAGAGCTGAGTGAAAATGTGAGGGCTCATCTGGCCATGCTGAGCCCTTCCCCAGAGCCAGAATTTTCTTGCAGTGCTTCCCAGAACCCAGTCCCTCCTGCAGGGATATTCACCTAGAATATTCCCTTGGTTGCATGTTCAGGTTATTCGCTCAATCACTGAGTTATCAAGGCACTCGTACATGACAAGAGGCATCATCAAGAGCAATAAATATTCTCCACAGGCACATACACTTCTGTTGCAAAAGGAAAGGATGATCCAAAGTAGGAAACATTAATGAAGTGTGATAATAGGTTAGGGAGAGGTGTTAGGGTGAGTTGTAGCAGCAGAACGCAGCAAGCTCAGAGGCCTTTGGTGGAGTGAGAAGAAAAGAATTTCTTCACTTGCTTTTGTTCCTGGGTATTTTAAAATGGCAATGTTTAGCCCAAATTCCAGACTGCCACAGGTGACAGTTGAGAGGCTTAAAACTCCTCTTTTTTCATTACCATGAGTAAGACAACCCCAAATTTCCATGCAGGGGCAAGTACAGTCAGTGCCCAGGCCTCTGTAGCTGTCTGCATCCACATACACACACACACACACTCATTTAGGGACACCACTACCAACACAGCACTACCTATTACACCCTTTTTAGAGACAAAAAGAGACATAGTCACGACACACACCACAAAACCATTTCAGGACGAATAAAGCAAGATGGAAATCAGCTTTACCCCACTGGACAGTGATTGTACAGCAATAAAATGCAAACTAGATGTTACTGTCAGCTCATTTTTGATTCGGAGTGCCACCGACACCGTCTGTAACAGACATGGAATGTGCATGGAAGCTTCATCTCTGCCCAAACATTTCAGGTGATCGGTCTTTCAGGTCCAGGCCCCATCAGAGTTTTTTGTAAATCCCTCTTTCCTGTCGCTGTTCCTACATCATCTCCTCCACGCAGCTGGAAGGGCATCCCTCTGCCTTCCCCGGCTGCTGCCTCCTGCCCTCCTGTCCCTCTCAGTCCAGTGAAGATGTGGTTAGAGCGCCGTGCCAGGGCCAAAGCAGCCTCCAGAGCCCACTGCTGATGTGCCATCAGCACGGGTCTCGCTACGCTACTCGGGGTTAGAGAAGCATTGTCAGGGCCACGCAGTTAGTTCTGGGCTGGGCTGGGTGGGTTGCCGTGACAGGGAAGGCTATAGCCACTTAGCCTCTGCATTACCATTATCGGGGTTGGAAAACATCCTACTTGCACTGGAGACGGTCTTTCCAATGTCAGCCAGCGAGCGCAGGTTGGATTTCTTGGTCTGGTGCCGGTGCTTCCTGAGCAGCGTGTAGGTGACCTTGTCCTTCAGTTCAGGTTTCAACAGCCCCGTCTCGATCTGATTGTCAACGATCATCTCTGTGGCAGGCACAGGAAGGGCAGGGGAGGGGAGGGCAAAATTAACCACAGAGCTCAAAACTCAGCTGCTTCCAGGGAGAGCAGGGAGAGAGGGACGGATTGTTTTCATCCCACCTTTTTGAGGGCTTTGCTCCCCGTCTCAAAACCAGGTTTTATTTTTCTGGGAGTCTTTTTTAGACACTTCTTTCGAAAAGTAACACAAGCATTTCCATCCAGCGTGAGCCACCAACATATGTATTGCACTGAGACTCCCTTTGCTATTTCCTACATGCCACAAATCCTATTTCAAATCACCTGTACCCAGGGTAAGCTGGTTCTTAGTTTAGGAAGGGAATCAGCTCTGAGCCTAGATTTTCATGAAGAAGCTACAACTCCGTGGCAAGTGCCATTGTGCTCCCAAAAATCACATGGAAAAAACTTCTATCAGACTCAACAAGGCCTGAGTTCACTTCACGGGTCCCCAGTAAAACCTAATCTCAGGACAGGAAAAAATGCTGGAGATGAGCAACTAATGAAATCATTCACTTGCAGGACTGAAGTGATGGCAACTACAAGTGGCAGAACTTGCTCCAATTGCCACAGGATGAGTTACATGGCTTTGCCTTTCACAGAATCACCAGGAGAAAAGGCTCCCAGCCCCCTTGAAGCCTGCTCACTTCCCACCAATTCCCTCCTTTCTGCTGCCCTATCCCAGAGGAAAAAGGCAAAAAGGTCACCAGATGTATGAAGGATCTCCACTGTGCATTAAATCTCACACGAAGTCATTCCTTGATGACTTGAACTCACGCGTTGTCCCCCGAGGGCAAGTGGCAGCTCTTATTTGTCTGCTGGTAACTTTTATTTGTGCTAATAATAAAAGTTATGGGAAGGGGGAGGCAGGACACACATCACATTTGCTAACTCAGTGAGTCAGAAAGTCATCCTCTGCGTGCTGCCCAAGAATTAGTGCCTCTCCAAATGCCTAGGGAAGAGACTAGTTGTTCCTCCTAAATTAGGACAGGGTGGGTACATGTACGTAGGTACCTTTACACAAAATGTTCAGGAAAAGGTTGATTTTTGTAAAGTGTCATTTTTCTATAGCTTTTCTTGTACATGGCTTTGGCTAGTGATTTTTGGAATATTTTCTTCAGAACCTTCATTAAGTTTACCCTTCTCTATCCGGCATCTTCCCTTCCCTCTTCTTGACATAACACAAACAAGAAAGAGAGTTTTTCTTTGGAGTTTTCCTTTCCTACCTGTCACTACCAGACACCAGCAAGCGATCGTGATTAAATCATCCTGGAAATCCAGTCCTGGACATCCCAACCTGTCTGATTAAGGGTCTGGACCAGCAAAAATACCCTGCTCAGGATGGTGTCACAGTGTCACAGCAACAGCAGTCACTGATGTGTAATTTAATCTCCCAGGAATTAGATTTAATTTGGAAATTGAAGCAGGAGATTGAAGGTGACATCTCAAAGGGACTTCAAAAGGAAATCTAATGTTTGAGGGTTTAAGGTTCCAGACCACAGACATCAGCTGCTGCTTCTGAAGCAGGTTCAGCTTCAGCCTAAAAGTTCAGAGGTTTTGGGGGGTTCATTTTGCTGAACTTTGCAAAGCTGTGCATTTGGATACACAGACACAAAAGCAAAGGAAGATAAATGCCACCAAAAGCACTTACAAAACTAAGCTTAAAACTCTGCATTTAACACCAGAGGCAGCTTTTGTAATTCCAGGTCTTACAAACCAGTGCAACTCCTTGTACTGACAATTCCATGCCAGGATAATTTTGACCTTGCTTCCTGAGAAGATAATTCAAAGCACTGAGTTGCTTTTTCTTTTGGGGGGGTAGATATTTCATTTTGCTCTTCTACACTTCCTCACATAATAGCTTTTAAAACTCAGCATTTTGGTTTGGTCCCTCCACTGGATGGCTCACTTTGAAAGTTTATTTTCTATGAGTTCTCACGTTCCATGGGGAGCATGATCTGGCTCTCACCAATGTCACTGAGCGTCACCCCAGGCCACAGCTATTTTGACTGCAAGAAACCTGCCCTCCAATTCTGTGGGGTGGAGCTCCAGCTAGTGCTGGGGCTGCTCTCCCCTCTCCCTTGCTAGGGGAGAGTGCCCCATCCTAAACACAGCCTAGGGCTTTCTAGTTTTCCCTTTTATTCCTTGGAAGATTCTTTTCCTCTTTTATTGAAAAAGCAGCGCTTTTACATTAAAACCACCTGTAAGACCACATCAGGGTTAAAAAAATTGGTGGGTAAGGGTCGAGGGAAAGAGCCAAGGCAGGTGTACTTACCCACCACCTGTGGGAGGGAAGAGGCCTCCATGTCCAGCATTATGGAGCCCTTCTCTATACACGTCCTCAGCTCAAACAAGCTGTGCAGGGACAAGGTGGCCACGTGCGGTTTGCTCCATCGCTCCCCACCTTGTTCCACCTTCTCCTCAAACTTGATCCACCTACAGAGGGCAGAGCAACAGGACTGGGTTAGAGCTGCTGGCTCCTTGCAGGGAAATAAATCAGCATTTCTGGAAATAAGGTGGCTTGTCCTTGAGTATCTTGGCAGTGCTGGTTAATGGTTGGACTTGATTGTCTTAGAGGGTTTTTCCAACTTAAAGGATTCTGAAATCAGCCACTGCCAGAACTCTGCAGCATGGAATACTGCTGTGCCATGGACAGGAGCACATCCCACCCACATCTGAAGGTGTTCTTAGAGAATAAGTGAGCCACCAAAGGACAAGACACAAATTGAGGGGCTCGTTCTTTCCCTGCAGCCACTGTTTAATGATTTAACCAAGCAGGTCTGAAAAACCCAGAAAGCTTATCTCTGGTGGAAGGTGAGAGCAAAGGTTAAATCCTGGTCTGAGCAAAACATACCTTACACCCCTAAAACCAAGTCCAATTCCCCGGGCTGCAGCCCACCCCCAACTCCCCCTCCAGCCTTGACCCTGCCCTTGGCTCTGCTGTGCCCAGCCTGGAGTCCACAGGGATGGGCAGCTGGGACCTGGTCCAGACCTTTTTCCTTTACCACAGTACCCAGAAACAGCTTTGATGTAAAGTGGGGGCACAGGAGAAGGTGTTTCAATATCCCCTGATGGCAAAAGCAGAAGTGCTTTTTAATCCCCTCTTCAGACACATTTTAATATATGTGGAAAATGAAAATTCCAGTGACTAATATAAGGGGATTATTAAGACAAAACCCCCACAAAAAGGTAAAGGTAAGGAAGCTCATAAATGGGTTCAAAAGAATATTATTAACAGCAAGTAAATTGTATTTAATCCTGAAAAATGTATTACTTGGGGATTAATCAATTATGCTTTACAATCGCAATAATCTCTTTTTGAGACTTTGTTTTTTTAAAGCTGCTTCTTAACTCAAGCTAAAAGATTGATTTTCATCTCCAATTAATAAAGTTCTTCTAGTTCACAAAAAACAGGTGTTTCCTAGGACACCTTTGGGACCTGGGGGGATGCAAATCTGTGCATTTCCAGGGCTCTGTGGGATGTGGGACTGAGACATATTTACCCTGAAACAGCAGGAAGGCTGCAAATTACCAAGTGTTTGTCCTTCCAGGGAAAGCGATTACTCACAACTATCAATATTTGCTTTCTGTTTACTTTTCTCACTGAAAATCCACAATATCAACACAATAAAACAAATATTAGCTTGCAAACCTGGGTGAACTAATGCCTGCTCTATTCAAGGAATTACGGGATGGTTTGGCTTGAAAGGGATCTCAAAGCTCTTCTTGTTCCGACCCCCTGCCATGGGCAGGGACACCTTCCACTAACCAGGTTGCACTAGCTTGGGAATGCCTGCATTCCAGAAGTACTCACAGGATACAAAGCAAAGTAGGAAAAGGAAAAAACCTGCAGCAGCTGGAAGCCCCCAGGCTGTTCTGAGGCTCAGTGGGACCTTCTGGGGACCAAGATGCCACTGTAGGGTGGGGATTGTTGTTCTACGAGACTGTGGGGTGGTGGACAGAATTTTTTTTTAAACTTCTATTATGGCCTTTTTTAATTATGTAAGCTCTGCCAGGCAGTACATTTATATCCTTCACCCTTTTACACGTGATAATATCAACACAGCATTCACACAACCCTTTCTGCAGCTCTAAAATTACAAAACGAAAGATGCCTTCTGCCTCCTGGTTGGCAGAGATACAAGCTGACTCCAGAGCACACGGACTGTGCTGATGGCTCCTAGGCACAGGGTATCATTCTGGAGCCCACCAAGTGCACTGGGGACAGATTTTTCTTGCAAATCTCAGCCCCTTGGAGCCACTGCTGCTGACAGGTACCTAGTTCTGAAGTGCCCAGTGCCAGGGGAGCCTTGCTGGGGCTGTCGGTGCAGTTTCCAGGGCCCAAGGGGCACAAGAGGGTGGTTTGTGCCTGTTAAATCACTCCAGGGATGGGGATTCCACCACTATCCTGGGCAGACAACTCTTTGGGTGAAGAAATTTCTCCCAATATCCATGTTAAACCTCCCTAGGCACAACTTGAGGCCATTTCCTCTCATTTTATGACTTGTTACTAGGGAGAAGAGCCTGAGAGAGAATCCCGCACACAGCTCCATGCAGCCCTTCTACCAAAGAACTGTGATAACACCCAAACCCAGAAAGTACTGAACTAATGACAAGAGGGAAGAAAAGCAATAAAGGGAGAAAAGGATGAGCAACAAGTCAGAAGTTAAAAGAGTAAAAGGTGAGAAGTTGTTAAAGTGGTTCCCCAAGTGACTGAGAAGTATAAATGAAGGATGATAAGGGGGTAAATGGGTATGTGGTGGAGTGGCTCATTAAACTGCAGGTAAAGAAGATTAAGGTAACCAAACATGGGCTAATTATGAACAAGAATGGCGCCCTTAACAGCGGGAGGTGGGGAAAGAGCTTAGCCCAGCCACCATAAAGGAAAAGGAAAAGCCCCAAGCTCACTGAAGGTGAGTGGGAATAGGTCACAAATCCAATCCAATGCCTCTTTCAGTGGTATCTAGAAATAAACTCCATGTAAGTTGTGGCAACCAGATCCAAAATACTCCCCTTTTTTTTTTTTATGGTTTTTTGACCAAAAAACCAGCAGCATCAAAGAACAGAACCAAGGAACTCAAAGCAGGCAACCCCATGTAGCATTTAACACACACCTTGAATAACTTCTTCACAAGCAAAACCTTTAAGTTTCTTTTCCTATTTAAAATTAATCCCACCATTAGGAAGGAGAGTGACAGCCAAAATTTCCCTGCTTGTGGTGTGCAGCGGGACCAGGCTCAAGAGCTACTTTGAGGCAATAGAGCTGAAGCAGTTTTGACTCAGGCACTCACTTCTGGCAACTCCGGCCAGAAGACATGTCCCCCTGTGCAAAGCCCATAGTTGTCTCTCCACAGGCAATCTACTCCAAGCAAAGTGGCACTCCGTTTTTTAACTAGTTTTTGCTTTAAAGGAACATTTAAACAAACCCCCAATTCTCTTCTTTATCAAAGAAAGGTAATTTGAACCATACAGGCTCCTTTCTGTGGCTACCCCACATGCTCCTGCAGCACAGGTATTACCCAAGGGAATGCTAAAGAAGGAATTTGCCACGAGAGTCCTGCTGGCTGCCCTCGCCATTCAGGGTAAAGGAAAACCAACCCACCTTGCAGTCTCCTTCCATTCCATCTCCTGTCCGTCGACGGCCAGGAGTTCATCCAGCTCGGTGAAGAGCTGCGGGGGCGCTGGGCTGTCATCTTCCTCTCCGAGGATGAAGCGGATGCGTTCGGCAGCGGGGGAGACTGCAGAGGTGAAAATACTGCGGTTAAGGGCCTGGGAGATGACCAGGGACAGGCGGCTCCTCTCCTTCCCCTGCTCCCCAAGGCCGTTCAGCTGCTTGTCCAGGCTGCCTTTGCCATCTGACATCCTCGTCGCTGCGGACGCAGGGGCGAGAGCGAGGGAGCCTCTATCTCTCTCTCTCTCTCTCTCCCCTTCCTTGCCTCTCACTGAACTTCTGACAAGTTCAAGCTGGGAGTAAAGTTCAGAAAAACTTGTCCCTTCCTACGGACCTTAACTATGTTACAGCAATTTGTAGCCCTTGTAAAAAAAAAGCGCTAAGGAGCTCAAAACCAACGTGCTCTATGGCGCTGGCCGAGGACCTGCCGCTCTCTGAGCAGCCCAGATCCCTCACCCACTTTTTTATATGACCTAAAACCAGTTCCGGCCAAACCAACTTGAGGCGTGCTGGCACAGCATCCCATTGCTGGCTCTCCCCTCCCTCCCTGGCACTCAGGTTTGGGTTGCCATTGGCCTGCAAGGCAGGCAGGAACTTCCCCGGCCCACCGCTGGAAAACACAGGAATATTTAACAGGAGGGTTGTCTCATCTATACATGAAGAATGCGACCCAATGCCACTTAGTCAGGCACCAGTGCACTGAAAAGAAACAACTGGTCCCAGTTGGAAAAGACTGCCCGCTTAGGGAAAAGTTTAACATACAGCACAAGCAAAGTCCATTTGCATTAAGAGCTCAAGAAAAAGGAGCACAAACCCCTTCCTGGTTAAGAACCACGTGTGATTCGAAATTCAAACCCACGAGCATCACTGTCCACATCCCAAGGCCTAAGGGCATCTCCCAAAGGCAACTGGAGCCCACGCCGCCGGAGTCACCTTGCTGGAGGGTTCCTTGGGGTCTACAGCCTTTTTCTGAGGGTATCACCTTAAAATGAAGGTGTGGCCACAGGAAATTTTAAGACAGGCATCCTTTCTGCTGGATGTTTATCAGCATTAGAGATACACAGCAGACTATGAACTTTGAACAGTCCCGCTTAAAAACTCCTTTCTTTTCAAAAGATCAGCTGGCTGTCTCTTGCAAAATAATTAATTACACCAGGTGTCCAACCACATTGATTTTTCCAGGGTAAACAGAATTTCAATTTGCAAGGGGAAAAAAGGAACCAGTAACAAACATGCCCTTTCTTCCTTTGCTTTTTCCTTAAATAAACTTTCATAGCTTTCTTCCTAAATTATTAGCAAAGGTTGATGCAAATTCATTTCTTCATCAGTTAGGGCAACATAGATAATATAGATTTCTTTTTGATTGAAAGTATATTTGTGATCATAAATGTCCTTGGAATTCCCTGGGCACCCAAGTACCTTGTCCCACTGCTACAGCAGCCTTCCCATCACAAGGCATTCATCTTCCTGCAGGCTCCAGAAGGGTTGGAGAGGGACTTCTGACAAGGGCCTGGAGCAACAGGACAAGGGGGAATGGTTTCTCACTGCCAGAGGGCAGGGTTAGATGGGATATTGGGAAGAAATTCTTCCCTGTGAGGTAGTGAGGCCCTGGCATGGGTTGCTCAGAGAAATCGTGGCTGCCCCATCCCTCGCAGTGTCCAAGGTCAGGTTGGATGGGGCTTGGAGCAACCTGGGCTAGTGGAAGGTGTCCCTGCCCAAGGCAGGGGGGTGGAATGAGATGGCAGAGTACCTGTACCACACATGTTCCATCATCCTCCTGCTCAAACTGCACTAGTGACCCCCAATAAACTTTTATATTCAAACAGAATTCAAACATCACAGATAGAAAACAAGTAAATGTCCATCCTACTGCTTCAAAAAGCAACGTGGAGCACAGAAGTGGTTGGTACGTGGAAGAGGTTGTAAGAGAAGGGACAGCACAGCTTCTTGAGCTGCTGAAGGCATTTGTTGGAGTTGATGGGAAAATTCTCTCTTTTGAGTCACTTTGAAGTGGTTTTATTACATGAAAGTGTTACCCTGATATTCCATCCCATAACATGCCCATTCCACAACATTTTACTCATTGAAACCCGGGTGCCCATCGCCCAACACCCCTTCTTTCTTTCCTTGCTGTAATTTCCCATTATCCATGTTCAGCACCGATGATAAGGTTCACAATCCCATTAAGGGGTTTGCTGGGTCACAGGTCCCTGATGGCTCGCTTGACCACATGTTCTTTATTGCGATTTTGTGGGTTAATGGGCCGTTTATGGGTTGTTTATGTGCTCTCTTTAGCAAGGAGAACATATTTTCATCTTAATCTCCGGGCGAACACCTTGTGCTCAGCGCGGGCTTAGGGACTGGAGAGTCATTAACTCAAGGGGGTGACCCCTGGAGCCCTCCCCTGCCCGACCTTTCGAGCCAGCCTGCCCCAGCCTTGGCCATCACCTTCGCTTCCACCTCATCCCTCCAGTTTGGGAGCTGCTGGAACCAGCACTGCTGACGCTTAAGCTGGTTTATATGGTTTTCCTTGTTGTCTCATTCAAGAGAACAACCTGATGGTCAGCAGAAAAACGCAGCAGAGAAAAGGCTAATCCACAGATGGATGTGTAGATGGCTGGGATTATATTTTTCCCCTGAATGGGAGAGGAATTTAGATGTGAATTGGAGAGGGTAAAATGCTCTAACACAGTGTGGGTAATGCCATCCATAGGTGATGTCTCTCACTTCCCTCTCTGCCCTTTCCTGTTCCTTTCAGCCACACGCGGTTCGTGAGGCAGCTTATAAAATCCATCACTTGCAGAAGGGAACTAACACATCAGCAGTTTCTCCTAGTTCAGCTCAGGCCAATTCCGAGCACAATGTATACCCTCGGGTTCCCAAAGGCAAAAATCAATCTCCATCAACAGAGAGGAATCTCAGGGAGCTCGGAAATAGGGAGAGACACATTCTAGCACGACAACCTCAATCAGGCACAACTGAACTTCCCAGGCCTGCTCCAAAAATGGCTCTGGTGGGAGCCCTCCCTCGCTGTCCAACGTGATGGCAGAGCCACACACTGAAGTGCTGGGGGGCTTTGTGGCATCGGCCTGTATCCTAAAGTCACCTCCTGCTTCAGTGCCAAGGGCCTGGCTGGTGGTGGATGGAAGATGTTTTCAGCCAGGCTCTCTAGGTGTACGATGCTGCCTTGAGATGAGGGAACTGGGGGTACCCATCTGTGATGACATACAAGTAAAACAGCCTCTTCTCCACTCAACCAACACAGTTTTCCTCCTGCTTTTTCAGCGTGCTGTTACCAGGGACACCTCTAAAAACCCTTGGGACTGCACCTCAGTCAACTGCTTCCTCCACCCGGGGCCAAAGGGACCGTCGGGCAGGAAGTTCTCTGTTACTTCCAAGTGCATTGCCAGCTACAGAAATCCCCGAGAGACCTGGTGCAAATCCCTGCCCAGAGCCTGTGGCAACGTTATTGAGGAAGGCTGATTGTCAAAGGGGCTTTCCAAGCAGGCTTATTAAAATAGGACATGATCGTACTCTGGTTCCTTTCTGGGGCCGCCTCAGTTGGCCTAAGCTCAGTTCAAATCCATCCACAGTCAGAGCAGTGAAACACTTGTGCAGACACTTCTACCACATTTAAAGTCATTTTCTTTCTGAAATTCATTCACTGCCCAAACCAGTTTTAACTCTGCATTAATGTCAGTACAAGACACCAGATAAAGGCAAGCAGGGAGGCTCTGATGGTCCATAGTTGTGCCAGCTTCCTCGAAACACAAACCTGAACGGAATCACACCTAAAACAAGGAGTCACTGAAAACAGTCCTCGTGGGCACCTCTGCCAGTTCCTAGATGGCATCCGACATGCTGGGCCAAGGCCACAGGGTAAGGCAAGGGGTGCTCTCCCCGCTTTACCAGCAATACTGCCCAGTATTTCTGGAGCACAGACCCCCTGTGCTATTCCCACACACCGGCCTTTCCCAGGGTCCCACAGAGCCCCCCCGGGGTGATCCGCTCTCCAGCTAATCACCCTAAGCAAGCGTGAGAATTTCTCTTTTGCTTGTTTTGCTGCTTTGCTCAGGAGCGATTACTTTTTGACCCCGTGCTGGGGCGGGCTGGCTGGGAGGCAGATTAGACTTGTCCACAGGCAGGACTTGGCATCCGGGAGGGAACGCTCCCCGCGCCACCAGGATCCCACCCTGGCCACTTCTTGCACGACTACGGGGTGTAGAGAATTCTACTCGAGCTGCTTGACACATCTTGAAGCAAATATCCCCCCATCCTTCGATCTTGCCCCTTCCCAGACATAGTGAACAGTACTGACTGGTTCTGGAATAATCCATTTTTGCTGGACTATTGGACTGCACAATTGTACATGTTCTGCTGTAAGCTCCTCTGCAGCATGTGGCATATATTAAGTCTTTGATCTGCAAAAAATCTTCAGTATTAGACAAATGCTTACTAATACCACGTTCCCTCAAGTGCCAGAAGAACGGCAGCGTTCACGTAACAATTTGCTGAGCATTCCCAGCTCCCTTGGTCGTGGGTGCTGCCAGGATCACACACCAAAGCTATGCCTACAGATACCTCACTGAAACATTCCCTGGAGATACAGGGAGAGAAAAAGGACCCTTCTTCCAAAAATGTCTCAAATTAACTCACCTATAGCAGATAGCTCATGAGGACAAGGTGTGATATGTGAACAATCAGTCTGAGAACCCTCTAAACAAAGCCAGCATCATCTCATGAAAAGCTGGTGATCATTATCCTAAAAGGCAATGCCTATAGAAGAAGACAGCCTGCCAATTCCAAACACATGACTATGATGGAGAGACCACCACAAGCTATATCCCAAGTCCAACAACGAACTTTTTGCAATGTTGTTCCACTCGAGGGAGACTCTGCCTTTGAAAACTGCCTGTTTTTTCCAGCTGCAGCCAAAACCAATAATATCTGCATAACCTGCCAGGAGTAGAGGCAGCTGCAGATTCCCAAGGAAATGGATAGCCTCCCACAGACACATGATAAGCCAGACTGAATATTAACAAGGCAAGGCTCTGCCTGCTCACATCAATGCCAGGCTCCTGATTCCAAGGCTGTGGAATCAGGTGTACATGGACCAACAATTCTGTGAGGATGCCAGAGCCAGATGTCACAGCAGTGACTGGCTTCCGAACTGCTAGAAAAACAGGAAATTTCTCTTTCTTTATCACTTGTTTTTAAATTTTCTCGATTCTCCAAGTGTCATTTTTAAATGGTATCAAAGGCAGTGATACCTTATTTTTATGAACCAACTAGTCCACAGGCTGTGCCTTGTGCCAAACCCTACTGGTTACAAAGCCTGATACAAACTACATCACAAGCAATTCTTTACAAAATACGGATAAGAAAGGGATTTTTGGCCTAGTCCTGGAGACCAGTCATCTTACTTCCAGTTGTGTCAAACTGCTACAGCAGCACATTTTTAAGGAGCTATTCCTGAGCAGTTGCCAAGAAGATGTTAATAAAGAAAGAGCAGCATCTAGAGAGAACCTGGCTTTCTTTGGAGCTCTGCAACATTTCCCGCTGTCACATGGATAGGGGATGCTGTCTGGCATCACACCTCCCTTGGACCTGAACCACAGTCACCAGTGAAACAGCAGCACAGTGGTTGCCACACAGAATAGAGTTCAAAAATCGCTCCCTAATTCTCAGCATTTTCCTTCTTCTTTGGCTTTTCCCCGTTTCTCTTTTTAAAGCACTGTGGTTTTCAGAGTCTCCTGCAGAGACTGGTGCTGTCCACCTCTCTGGGATCCTGCTGGGTCCTGTTTTGGTATCTCAAACATCGTAAGATCACTCAGCTCCTCCCATACCTCCATCAGCATCAACCGCACCACGTGGGCACAAAGCAACTGCTCTCCTCATAAGACAGCACAGGACAAAACTCCTGCTCCTCTGGTGAGCAAAAAAACCCCACCACTTTCTTTTCCAACACTGCAGTGTTGCTCCCCAAAGACAATTTTACAGCTGGTTTGATGTGCTGCAGTCCCTGAATAAGTGGTGTCATTTCCTTGCATCAGCCACAAGCCGTCCTGCCAAACTATAATTCAGATTATCACTGATCACTTACCTCTTTTAGGTAACGGGGAGGATACAGGGACATTTTTAAGGACACAGCTATAACAACTCTGGGCTCTCTTTTCCTGAGTTTAAGCTTCCATGCAGTGACAAGAAGAAACTTCCCTCTCTGCGCTTTCCAACCAGCCCTTGGGCTGCAAGAGCCAATTTTCTGCCTATTAAGCTCTTCTCACAGGCAGGGTTTCATCACTGTCTATTTGTCCCATTCAATCAATCCCCACAGCAGCTCGGACTGCTTCAGCACTTCTGGAAGTCTCCTTCGACAGGGCTCGGCGGGACAGATCCCACCCACGGAGGGAGGAAGCCACGTGCAGGCGGGCAAGGATTTTCCCTATTTATTTATTCCCTCTGCTTCCGTGGGTGCCAAGCCCTTCATGTCGTGTCTCTGGGATGGCAATGGAGCCCATCTCCGTTGCCAGGCAGTATTTCAAGGAGAACTGAACGTCTCTGGCTCTCTGGCACCCACACTTTTTGCTTTCAGCTATTTTCATTCTGTCCCCTCTGTTTTCCCTGTTGCCAAACACCTCGGTCACGCCAGGCACGGACAGAAATGTGGGTTATTATTCCTTACCATCACTGCAGGGGTCAAGTGGTGCACAAGAGGAAAAGACACACATGTTGAGGAGGGTTCTGTAGGTTGGTATTTCTTCCTCATCACCTGCCCCACTTCAAACTCCATGCAGGAGAGAGAAGCCACAGGGTAAATAGGTATTTTCTAGAATCCCAGAACGGTTTGGGTTGAAAGGAACCCCTAAAGAACATCACTGGGGATTATTCCAATGGCTGATTGTTCTCACTGTGAAAAATTTTCCTCTTGGGTCTAATCAGAATCTCTCCAGGAGAAAGCTGCATCCATTACCCCTTGTCTTTTCCATGTGACTCCTTGTAAAAAGGGAGTCTCCACCTACTTTTTCATGTGTGAATTTGGTAGCCTAAATCCATTTGGAGCTCAGGAAGCCACCTTGCCTTGACTAGCAGCAGGATGAAGGTGCCAGGCTCCTTTGAGATGCTTTGAAAAAGGCTTTTCTATTTTTCCACCACCTTCTGAAAAGCTTCATTCAATGACAAACTGCCCTTTTGGCTCGGAATGTTTAACAGCCACTTATCTAAGAAGCTGCAAAGCCAGCCTGAGAATCCAGACAATGCTTTCATTGACTGGGAGAGGACCAGGACTTGGCCTGACAGGGTGGTTATAAAACCAGTTGGTTTCATGTGTGGATGCTGGTTTTCCTCACGTTTCCCTGCTGCTGCAAAGCAAGCTCCATCAAGTAGCTCCATCTCTACAGACCTGCCCTTTGGGTGCCTGCATTTATTCCATATTTTTCATCCTGAAAAAAATCCTGTTCTCAGCACTTCCCTCGCTTGGCATCCCCGGAAATGCTACGACCATCCTGATGGAATTGTCCCCGTCAGTGAGCAGCGTGGCAAACCAAAGCTTTGGGCAGATAAATCACTTCTCTGAGGGCATTTTCTTTTTCTCTCCGAGTCAAGACAACTCAGAAAAGGGCTCTTGCAATGGCATTTTGAGAGCAGAAAGACCCTATTGAGACACAGGCACAATAACCAGTTTCGGCCCTGCCTTTAAAAATTAACCACCATTAACTCCGGGCTCGGCACGGCTCCAGGCTGCCAGCAGCACACTCCTTCCAACTGGCTTCCCAGAAACTCCTGAATTCAACTTGTTCTCAAAAGCCTGGTGACATTTGGGCAGCTCCTGCTCTTCACTGGTTTCCCCTTGCAACGGCAAGTGGAGTTCAAGCTTCTGCCTCTTTTTTCCTCTGAGCTTCACAGACTCACCCCCACCTCCTTACATGAGCACTAAACCTCCATGGAGCATGATTATGAGGGAAAAAAACCCAGTGGATTTGCTGGGGTTTCACCCACGCTGAAAGGTGGGTTTACTGCTTTAAGCAAATTTCTGTAAATTCAATCAACCAAACGTAAGTATAAAACATTTCCACTTTTAGGAAAGGAACACGAGCAGGATCTATACTAGTAAAATTGTGTGTAAGAAAAATAAAAGCTCATTATCCAATGGATTTATCCAGGAAAACCAAGCACAGGTTGGCTTTCACCAAGTGACTGCACTGTAATTAAGATACTCCAGGAAAGGCTACTGCCAAAACTGAGGGAGGAAGAAAGCGAGTTCAAACAAACTCAACCTGTTTTTTCACTGAAAAATGAGAAATCTGGTATGTAGAGACACATTTGGAGACTCCTTATGGAATGCAACATGAGCCACACAGAGAGATACTTTTACCAAAACAACAAAGAGGCTCTAAAGCAGTAGGGAAGCACAAATACACAGAACAAGGAGGCAAAGCCACACTTCACTGCACCATTTAGGAACATCTGGGTCCGACACAAGCTGAGGTCAAAGCAAAAATACCGAACTGAAAGATTCCACTAAAACCTGGAGGATAAGTACAAGGAAAATGAATTATTTAAGACCATTAGCAGCAGGAGCCTGAGAAGCAGTGGGCGACCTGGACCACCTCAAAGTGAGGCGGCCAATTAAGGGGATTAAAAATTGTGCAGAAAAGCAAACCAGCTGCTTTATGTGAAACTCCAGCACACAGGTGGGTGGAAAGGCACTTAGCCTTTTCCAAAGGCTAACGTGGGAGGCAGGTGCCTGCAGAATGAGGAAGAGAAGATGGAGTGGAGTCAACAGCAATGAGTGGCCAAGTCCTTCGTGCTCACACCTCACCAGGCCCTGCCCAGTCCTGAGGTTTTTTGCCAGGTCTGGGATGTTTCGTACAGCCCGAAACCAAAGAAAGCAATAACCAATCCACAAAATCACCAGGAATTGGTACCCAACAGGACACCACCTACCACCTTTCTGCCATTTTTTTCTAGACTCCAGGTTCTGGAGATTTTCATTGCAGTTTCCAAAGGTGTACAAGGTTACCATGCCTTTATTTTGCTTCCACGACTAAAAGCACATGGGATCTGAGCTCCCCAGCCTGCTGGGACTTACCCAGACTGGGGTGGTTGTAGTTAAAAACAAAACCATTAGCAGAGTTCTCTGAAGCGCTACTTAAGCAGATTTTTTTTTCTTTCTTTCTTTTAAGCTCCTAAATGCAACTTTAGCAATTATTGGTTTATGTAATTGCCTAACATTTAATGTTTACAGACACTTTTTACAACTAATTTACATGTAGTTCACTAAATGCTTTAGGGTTAATTGGTCTTTTGTCGTGCATTAAGCAGCTTGTTAATTATTAGACATTTGGGAGGAAAACACAAGTAGGAGGTCGGTTTGGGGATGGCTTGGACTGAACCGAATGGCTGGGGGGGATTTTTGCATAAGCACTGACCTTCCTAATGGTCAACTCCCTGTGTAGCCCCAAAGTGGCAGAACATGATGAGTGGTGTCTTTTGCAGGGTCATGTCACCTCCTATGTTATACCTCTGAGGAGGAGGATACAACAGAACTCACCTCCTGCATGTCAGTTGAGGATGAAACCACAGGAAAAGAGAGAGAGAAGCTGCAATTCCTTGCGCTTGGCAAGAATAATTTTGTACCGCCTGTGCTTAAAGGGAGCCCCAGGAGATCCAACTATTCTCTGCCCCAAGGATCCAAAGATATCCATGAGAGGGGAAAAATAACCAGTGTGCCTACCTGGGGCTCTGTGCCACCTGCACTTCCACCTAATGACAGAGTGCTCCGGACGGGATATCACAACTTAGAACCCAACATTAATAACTTAATTACCAAGCTGGCCCTGCTTGGAGCAGAGGTTTGGACCTGCTGATGGTGCCTTCCAACCTCATTTATTCTATTCCAGATAGCTGATCTCCACTCCAGCCATCCCATCTGCTACCCAAACCTGAGCCCTTCGCCAGGTTTTCAGAGCAACTCGTAGTAATGAAGAGAGACTGGAAACTCCATGCTGGGATTAATGATCTGCTTGGCATCGTGGTCTGGAGGATGAGATCAGAAGTGAAAGGAACAAAAACCCAACTCCATATCAGAAGATCTTTACAAACAACAAAGGCTGTCCCAGCACCACGAAGACCAGAGGAAAACAGCAAAACAATTCCCAAAGCTGCACTGCTTCATTTGCATTCAGGGAATCAACTCTGACCAATCCAATAGAGAGCCAAAATCTACCTGTACTTTTTAAATCCCTCCTCAAGCACAAAACTGGTTTCAGCATCTCAGCATCAAAAGCACTGAGCAGCCAACAGCACAGTTGGCCTTAAACATCATCCAGGACTTAAAAAAAAAACCAAACAGTGAAAAAAAAAAATATAAGGGGAACAAATGAGCCAGGTACCAGCAATAATCTTTTAAATAACTCGGGATGGAAAGGGCAAAGCAGAAGTGAGCAGTGTTTTCCAGACCATGTTCCATCAGAACAGCGTTTCCTCCAATGTAAATCTCTTTACAAGCACTGATCTCCTTACCAGTCGTTAAATGCCATCTTTATTTCTTTTTAATTGCTCCCAGTGCATTTTAAATTGCTTTTTGAAAGTATAGTACAAGTACATAAACATGATGTGTTGAAACACAGAACTGTTAAAATACAGGAAATAAATCTGAAAAGGCTGTGGTTTTACTGGTGCTCAAATTTCATTACCCAGAAATAAGGAATGCATTAGTTTTAAAACAAAAAATACTTGATTATTAAGAATGACTTAGTGTGTGGCAAGTTTCTGCAGATGATTATTATAAATCAGCAAAGGGTGTTGTTGCTTTCCTCCTGACCCTGCACACACTCTGGGATTACGAACAGCAAGAGGGAAACATCACCCTTCCTCAGCTTTAGTGCCTTCCCAGCACTTCAGCCTCTCATTCATTCCCCCTTCCCTGTTGGGATCAGTGCTCTGGGCTTGGACCACTCTGTTTTGCTGATTCAGCTCAGTGCACAGCCACGAAACCAGTTAGATGGGCAGGAAACCAGTTAGATGGGCAGGAAACCAGTTAGATGGCCACAGTGATATAGGGAAGGTAGAAAGGAGTTGGAGTGTGACAGGAGCCTCGTACAGGAGACGTGCCTCTGACAGAAACCTGAAGTTTGGGATAACCCCCCACGGAGCTGTTGAATGTTCCCAGCTCAGCAGCTGGGCTGGGCTCGGGTAATGCCGAGGATATTGAAAGGGCCCTGTCCCGGTGCCAAGCACGCTGCTCCCATGACAAGGGTCGCTTTGTCTCACATCCCCTCCACCTCCCAGCACATGGGAAACTTCAGAAATTCCCTCGCCGAGGAGAACAACTAAGCCGAGTAACTTGGAATTACAGGCTTTCAAGGTTAGTTTGCTCCCGGAGCCAAGACATATTTCCAGTGCTTCTCAGGACTGAAAACAACCTCCTACTTTTAATGACTTGCCTTTTATCTTTAATAAGGGATTAGGAGCTATTTTTCCAGCTAATACCTTAAAATCCAGATAATCATAAAAGCAATCAGTAATACCCAGTATATGTTAATTACTCATTTTCTTCTCATCTCTGGCTGACCTGCTGTCACTCACAGACATTAATTTGTCTATAATAAGGCTGCAAATCAAAACCAACAAAAGGCTTCAGGTCCTCTGGGGAGTCACAGGTTTAGACTTGGGGGATTAAGCACAGATTATACCTGCGACGACAGCGAGGAAAACAACATCACAGCCAAAGAGGTGCTGAACTATCCCACCAGCCACTCTCCTACGCCTGGACCTGCTCAATTCCCACAGGAGTCAGGCAAAGCACAGGACTGATGTAAAATAAGGTAACGAGGCACTGGACAGACTTGACAGCACTAAGGGAAGCCAAAGTCACACTCACCAAGTTGTTCCCAGTGAAATGTGACCCTAAAATAATTTGAAGTTTTCCATACTGAGCCACACTGGCCTTTCCAAAGAGAATCTACAGGAATAACAGGTGCAGAAGCTATACATTCAATATCTGGTGCTGGAATAATGATGCTGATCAACACATTGCTCAGAGAGGTAACACCTATGACTGCAAAAGATTTAAATGACAAAGGGTTTGAAAAAAAACCCTTTTGGTAGAAATTACATCAGTCCCCTTGAAAAACTCCTGTCAGAGATACCAAACCTGAACTTTCTGTATCCATCGAGGAATAGTACGACCAGCATATCCATCCACACAGCTGTCTGCAGAAAACCAAAGTGAAATGGGAAATCCTTACACTTTGTGACAGAGACACCCAGAAACCAGAGATTTGCACCTCTGAACCCAACTACAGGGAAACAACAGCAAACTGAAGGGAATACAGACATTTCAGGGAAACCTCGCTCTAGCATGAACACAAGGCTGAGCTCTGTGGAAAAACAAATAATCTATAAATTTCATACAGGTAGTGTAACCCAGAAACAGCTTCGCTGCTCACAACAGCAGCATCCCTGCCACACGTCACCAGCCAAACCCTTCTCTTCCAGGTCCTCACCTGCAGATCCCAGAACAACTGGAAAGCTGAGACTGGAGGAACCCCACTGGACATCATCTGCTCCGTCCTGGTGCTGGAAGCACGGCCTTCAATAAAACACTCAGGGCTCTGGCAAGGTGACCCCTGAAATTCCCAACAAAGGGAACTGCGCCACTTTCTGCTGCATTGTTTGCTTTCACAGCGGAGAATATTTTTCTTGTACCCAGGTGGAATTTTCCCTGGAGCAGCTCATACTCACTCCCTCTGGTCCCATCACTGTGCACCCTTCTGAGGACCTCTGTATGCTGAGAGATAACGGGGCTCCACTTGCTGCTCTCCTGAGGGCACTACGGCTGCATGGACACGGCCGATTCTGTCCAAGTTTCGGGACTGCCTTTCTCTGTCCAGTCCAATGTTAATTCCATGTTACTGCTCGGTTCATTGCCTTCCTCTTCATATCCCAACAGTGGGCAGGAAGATCACAATGATGTGGTTGTCCTACCTCCAGTGCAAGATCCATTCAATTCCTGTCCCTTACGCCCAGGCTGGGGGAAGGAGGCATTGAGGCGAGTCCCTAACGTGGATCAGGCCTTTGGATGTGGATCAGGTGGAATTGTTCCCGGTGAAGAGCGAGAGACTTGACAAGTTTCAGCTGTGCAATTCAAAGGCCTTTCTACTGCCCACAACTTTGGGGTAGTTTGGACAAATTTTTGCCTGGACACTGCCTGGCACACACAGCCAACAGTTCTAATTTCAGCTGTCTGATGTAAAATATAGGTGAGAACTTCTTTCCAGAGATGAGGATCACTAGATGATTTTCTTGTTAAGTTCTTTGAAATATTTTCTCAAGTTTTAAATAGAAATTTATCCCTGCTTTCCTTCCTCCTCCTCCCCACAAGAAACGTGAGCTCAAGGTAGACACCTGGATGGAAAACTCCAGGCCCAACGATTACATTTTGGCAAAGACCCAAGAGTTCCCTGTCACAAAATGATAAGAAAAGATTTAAGAAACTGGTTTTGAGTGATATTTAATGCATAGGTGGCTGAGATGTGAGTAATCTATCTCCCAGCTGCTTCAATATTCAGACTGCCTTTGCTATGACTTGATGGTCCTTCTGAATTTATCCTCAACGGCCCTGAAAGTCCGAGTGCACGGTTTCCCTGCTCGCAGAAGAACTCATAGCTCCTTGGATGCCATGAATTTGGAGAACTCCCAGGATTTATATGACTTAGGTGGCAATGAAAAAAAAAGCTGGAGAAAGGATGGATGTACCTACTTGGAATTACATACAGCATTTATGGCTGGATATATATATCCAGCCATATATATATATAGATATATATATACATATGCCCTCTGCTCAGTCATTTCTTCCATTGCCAAGTCCTGAATAGCTCTGCACTGCCCTTAAAGGAGTTTAATCAGCTTGTACCTCAAATCCAAACTCTCTCCATCATACTCCTGCATCTTTTGTGTTTCAAGACTGCAGCATTTGAAATCTCGGCCCCCTTGCAAAATCACCCGCAGAGGTGATTTCCTGCCACCCCAAACCACCTTCCCCCGTAATCTCCGGAGTCAGAGTCACGTAACACTGGGAATCATCTGGTTCTCAGCTCTATTAATAGAGGCTGTGCCTGCAGACAGTGCCTGTGGCCAGGCCAGCACCCTGGTCACGTAACATGGTACGTTGTCTCCTCGGTCTGGAGCATGATGTCCCGATCCTGCTCCTGCCCCGCCAGCACCCGCAGTTTCGATAACTTTTTAATATAATCTAATATTTTAAAATAATTTTAATATTACTGGCAGTTTACATCATTAAATTATGCAGCTCATTAAAGAAATTCAGTGTGAGGTGATAAAACAGGAGAAGTTGTTTATTTCTCCAGAGTTCCAAGCTAAAAAGAAGGAGAACAGAGAACTCCAGTAGCTCATTAGCTCAGGTAATGCTTCCTTTAATTCCTAAAGGGATTTTAACTGGGGAAAAACCCCAAACACCAAGTAGTTGCACCAATGCAAATAAAAGCAGCCTCCCCCTTGGAATGGAATTTCAATTTCCATCCTCTCAATCTCCAGGTGGATATAACACCATGATCACCTGACCTCAGCCATCTGCAGGCAGGCTTTGGACACAAGCAGAGCATTGGTTAGTACATTCTAATGCACAAAATTTAGGATGCTGGATACCTGCAGATAACAACATCAAATTAAACCAAGGATATTTAGAGTGCAACTTGACTACTTAAAGAGAATTACAGAAAAAAAGGTTGGTTTTCCAGGTGTTTCTCAACTTTATGGCAGTGAAGAAGCCACGGAGCACGGAACAGCTCTTGCATAAACCTGACTCCTCAACCCCAACCCAAGTTCTTCTGCTTGATTTTGAGATGAAGTCAAACCTCTGCCCACAATGTCTCAGATAGGAACAGTTCAACTCACTGGTGTAGATAAAAAAAAGCCTTTTCTTCAAAACACGCTCATTTTTTATCCCCCAAAGAGACAGGAAATTGTGAGCAATAAACCTCAAGGATTTCTTTTCCAAGATTTGAAAGTTGTCCTCCAGTGGAGATTCCCATTTTAAGCACATGCTTTGCATAACTGAAAGAAAATACTTGACCTTGATAGGAAGCAAAATATTTCTTGCAAAACATTTACTCTTCCTTTTGCTGTGTAAAATCCATCTGTTCTTCCCAAGCGAAGGACATCAAACCCACATTCCTCAGAAAAATGTCACACCAGATTTAATTGGAGGAGGATGTTTTTACAACAAGTTCAGCACTGACCTTATGTTTCTGAAGCCGTGGGCTTCTAAGAAAAGAGCATCTTCCCTTCTGTACCACGTGCTGCCTTGGATATGAGGGCTCTTCCAGAGCCAGGAGGATGTTCCTCACAGATCCACCACTTTCACATCAAGGATATCTGACAGAGCACCAAATACTGCCTAGTGCTGTCCCACACCCCTACAAAGGCCTCAAGCTCTCTAAATATTTGTACCCAGGGCCTCTCCTCGTACAACCTGAAGCTACAGCAGGAGCAGCGTCCACAGAATCAAGGAATGGTTTGGGTTGGAAGGGACCTTAAAGACCATCTCATTCCATCTGTATAAAGCTGACCAGGCAAAAACCTTCTGCCCTTCCATTTCCCACGAGCACAGAGTTCAAACACTTACAAAAAAACCACAGTGTCACCACAGCTTCCAGACACCTCAGACAAGCACAGGCAGCAAGTGAATCGGCTCACAATAAACACCACGTGCCTGACCCACACAGAGCTATAGGATGTAAAATTCCAGCAGATAACCAGAGGCTGCACACTCCTGGATCGCAGGCTTAGACAGTCACCACTTCCACAGCTCTCCCCTGGCAACCTCTTTTCCAGATGGAACCTCAGAGGAAATCCACACCCTCATTTCCAAAATGTGCTAAGGCCAGCAGCTGCAACCAAAAAGATCAACTTCCCAAGTCTCCAAATTTCAAAGGAACCCCAGAGTAAATACTGCACCTCTTTGTTTTAAAAAAATGGGTGAAAAGAAGTAAAAACACCACTTCTGGTCAGTCTCAGGCTCACAATCCCGAAGCTGTTGTAAAATAATCATTCCCAAGGGTTTGAAAATAAAGAGCCACTATCAGCATGTATCACTGGAAGCACCCCACTGCATTCCTGCGATCCAAAACCACACAATCCCTCTTCCAGCCAGAAACCTTCTCTGTAGCTCCTTACCACTGCATATTAATATTATTTCACCTTCTGATGATTCTATTTTCAAAGGCTTCCGAAGCAGCCACATTCCCTTTCGACAACAGGAATTAATAGGTTCTTCCCCAAAGCATCACACCTTCTCCTTCTCTGCCCTGCTCACACCTGTCCCAAATTCCTTGGCAAAAATGGCTATAAACATGGGAATTTCAATCAATAGGGGTTTTTAGCCATCAAACCTGTGCAATAACTACTGTGGAGGGATGAAGCAAATGCCCCAGTGCTCTTCCCTTTTTAGAAAAGCACATAATTATGTTAACAAACAAGAGAAGTATGAGATTAGTCACAGCACTGCAGCAAAAACAGTCAAGTCACCAACCTTGGATTAGCTGGAGATGTAATGAAGGCGTGCTAAATATTCTCACAACCCCAAAATAACACTCAAATGCACTTGGGGGTTATCTACGGTCCTCCAAAGCAATCAGAGTTAGCCACGGAGAGAGAATTAAGTTGCCTAAAGGAAGGTCTGCAGGTTTAGGAAATCTAAGGAACGGATCCACCAGAAATTTTTTTTACTGCAAACAATCTATCTCCTCTTCTCCAGAGGGCCAAAGAAAAGCCCCTTATGTCGTTGACAGGTATTATATCCACTTTTTGGGAAAATAAAGGGGAAGAAAACACATCCCCAGCTTCCCAGACGCTGCCAAGTTTCAGTTACAAGCCTACAGCCCCAGCTGCTGTGAAATATGGGATGTTCTGAAAGCCAACCCTCTCCACGGCTGGTACCAGCTGCGAGCTGTGACAGCACACAAGTCATCCACAGGACTTGGCTTCTCCATAAGGAATCCAGGAGGATAGGGTTTGCTAAAACCTTTTTTGCTGCAGTGATCAGGGAAGGACATAAGGCAGAAGCTGGGGAACAAGACCTTCATCCACAAACCTCGCCCAGCTGCTGACTTTTCCAGCTTTTTAATACTGAACCCTCCAATACTTAAGAAGCACCGTAAGCATAGAAAACACTGTATTCCTCAGGCGCAGGTTTTGGACAAAAATCCACGTGTGTTACCACTCTCACACGGAAAAATCAGGGTATCTCGAGACTGGGAATGAAACCCAAATGCAAAGGAAATATTTGTTGGAGCAGGATGGACACAGCTGTCCAAGGCAGCTCCAGCCAGAGGGGCGAGCAGGGTGCTGTGACCACCACTGCCAGCTCTTGCCGGACATTTTCCATGTAGGATAAGTCAGCACCCGATCTCCCACAACAGGTGGGAAGAAGCCTGGTTCACTTGTGACTCAAGGGGAAGGTCAGCAACTGCATCACTGCCTCCAAGGGGAACTCCAAGGGGAGCTGCTCATCACCCTAACTGACTTGAGAAAGATCCCAACCCACGGGAATGATCCTTTTTTACAAGCCCTTTTTCACAACAACAAGGAGAAACTATGAAAACATCTGGCAATCCATTTAGGGACAGCTGGATAAAAAGCATTGGGAAAATGGGAACGCTCCTCCTAAGCACTGCTGGGGGAAGAAAGCCCTTACACGTTACTCCACTTCCAAAGGGAGAGCAGGACAAACTGTGCAGAGACCATAGCAGCTTTTCTGTGAAGACAGCCCCACTCATCCTCCCAGAATCAGTTTACAGTAAGCCTCAATGAGGGGGGAAGGCTCCCAGCAGAGCCACACTTCGGGAAAGCCGCGCAACTCCCGGGCCAGCCGGGGCGGTGGGCAGGGATCTGCCAAGTCCAACCCTGGTCCCATCTGTGCTCTGTTTCTCCCACTTGTGACCACGGGAATTCTTTGGTTCCAAAAGCCTGTGGTCCTGAGAAAGTGAGCTAATGAAAGGGGAAAGGACAGGGAGAATCGATACCAGGAACAGTCATGCCAGTGTGGCAGAGCAGCCAAACACGCTCCCCGAAATCTCGCCTGCTCCCAGGTTTCCCCACGTAGCCAGAGCAGCTCCAGCCCGGGTAACTATTTATATCAGCAATCCACCCAGCACTTCAGCAGATGCTCAGCTTTAAATATGGCTTTAAATCTTCTTGAAAGCAGCCAGGCTAAATATATGCTCTGGGTTAAATTTGTTCCTGGTGCTGCCCTGGATCAGGGCTCTCGTTCTGCCCGCCCTGTTCCTATAGGTGCTGCCACAAGGTGTCCTGGCAGCCTGTCCCACCGCAGTCCCTCCCCTCACTACAGCAAAGCAGGACCAAACCCTCAGAGGAGGTGATGCTGGAACGTCCAACAATCAAAAATTGCTCACATGCAACCCCAAATGTGGTTTTGTCTGCAGCTGGAAGCTTCTTATTTATTGCCAAAGCCTTAAAGGAACCCACAAGACAAAGAGCAATCTCATTCCAAAGGCAAACAATTCATTACAAAATACTGCCTGTTTTGCATATACACGCATATGTATTTTAAGTAGACAAGGTAAAGGATTTGGAAATCTTCCCTTTTCACCACTGACACAGCTGGAATAAAAACCAGACTGAGCTCAGTAGAAAGCCCCCAGCACCGTTTTTCTGGGGCAGATCCCAAGGCACGCTGCCCATCCCATGACCTTTAGCAGTTCCCTGTTCCCCCCCTCCCTCACCCACACGTGACATGCATCACTGGGAGCTGCAAGATGCTGCAAAACCCTCGGGTCAGGCCAAAGGAAAGTCTAAATGACTCCAGGATTACTCTAAATTAGGAGTTTAGAGTGTGGGTTTGATATCTGAACTCTACAGCTGACAAAATTTAACTGGAAAACCCCACGTGAATAATGGAAATCAGCATATTCCGTGGTTCCAGAGCTGTTTCTTTTGCCTCCAACCAGCAAATGGGATTCTACAGGCCGTGACAGTCATTTATCTGAACCAGTCCGTCACCAAATAATCCCCATTTCTTGCAGCAGACACGAAACAACTGCTCTGGATGGCATTACTTTCCTGCCACTAGGAATGCGGAGTATGTTTCAAGCCCGGCTTTAATGCAAAGCCTAGACTAATCCCCCTGGAGAGCTTTAGCTGGCATTTGCCAAAGGAGCAATTGTTGCCACTAAATACATTTATACTGTTTGATGGTGAGCAGTTTCTTTCTGCAGCGCGAGCTCCCATTCCCACGATGAAACGCACGCTGGAATGAAATCACTTGACTGTATTTCTTCTTTTGCTACAGACTCATCCTTCTGAAGTTTCCCATCCTGGGCAATTTACCTCGTAACACGCTGGGACAAGAAAACCATGATATACAAAGTAAGCAGAAAAGTCCCACACAGATAAAGGGAAACCCAAATAAGAGCAAGGCCAACAAAACGGGGTCAGGCATGTTCTCTAGGAATACCCAAAGCGCCAGGCAGAGTCTGTGCCCGGCTGAGTCAGCACTCTGCCTGGGAGCAAGGAGCAGGCAGCACCTTCTCCTCAGTGTCTGGAGCCCGACGGGTTTGCGAGGTGCCCCAGAAAGTTCTGAGAGGCCCACCACACACTGAAGTCCTCCCACATCCATCAAACTCTTTTCTGGCCTCGAAGCTTCCATTGCCTTTGTGGACTTGAAACCACGCAGTTCTGGGTGACTTCTGTCAGTGCATCTCCCTGTCAGGAACCGATCCGTGCTACCCACCTAGCTGCCCCCAAACAGCTCCCAAAACTTTGTGGAGCCATCACTTGCTGTCTCTCCAGTTTGTTCTTTTCACACAGCCTGTTCCACAGGCACCATGGAGTGTCTGACTGCGGGATATAACTGCTCCCACAGGGCACGCTTATCACCCTCTTACTGGGACAGAGCTCTCAGGCAGGGAATTCACAGGGGCTCATCTCACTCACCTAGACCACAGCCCATAGAACACCTTCATTTAGCTTCTCCCAGCCTGTGTGACACCCATCTCTGCCCAGATGTGGTGCCAGACACTTGCTAAGTGCCTTGATATCTAAATCTTGTGGTTTCAGAACAGCTTTTCTGCCCTCTCTGCACCAAGCACTCCACGTTTCACCGCCTCCAGCCAACTCTTCCCGACTGCTCTTCAGTGCATGTCCTTTTTTCCTGACTGATGACTCACATCGTAACAGCTACTTATCTGCTTGAAAGACACCACCACCACTATCCCAAAGCCACAATGCCATCAGTGCTCTGCAGCCAAGGACCACGCTGTCGCCACAGCACTGCCAACTGCTGTCCTTATTTCCTGATCCATTATCAGTATCATCCACCCCACCACCCTCAGGCTTCCCAGCTCCCACAGGGCCAAGCACTCCAAGCAGACTCCTACAGTGATGCGTGGCTCTCTGGTGGATCACAGTGGAGTTGGGTTATCAGTGAGAGCCTGAAGGCCAAGCTTGTCAGTCCCAGCGTTATGGAACTGCCCTCGGAGCAGGAATACACCAGAGGGTAACTGCTGGAGGTCTCCACAGAGCAGGATGCCCAGAGCACCTCTCCTCTCATGCCCAGCCGTGTCATTCACAGGGTTTTCTACCCCCACAGCTCAGGGCCTAACCAAACAGTCCTGTTACATCGGATGAACTCAGTTCCCATTACTATATTTAAATATTTAGGTCTCCAGTTGGATACAAGGCTTGAACACACCCCAATACCACATTCAGGATGGGACTAGTCCATTCCTAGGTTTCCTCACACAGAGCAGGAAAGGCTCTGCTGATTTATGCATACTTCTATTTCCATTTAACTGCTGAGGTTTACAGTGCCCTTCCAGGGAATATCCAAGCTGTAAGGAAAAGGCACCAAAAGGGCTCTGCCTTTTTAGAGACATAAATCTGGCCGGGCAAATTCAAACACATCTATCCAGAACCGCCTACATTTTTGTTAACATCTGCTTTCCTCTTCAGCTAGCAGATGACCAAGCTCTTCCCTGCACATAATTTTGATGTACTTAATAGCATTATTTTAAAGTTCACCCAGTGGGTAAGAAATCAGCAAATAAATCCAAGCAAAGACTCTCCCCTGCTTGAACAGATGTCGGATCAGGATTCAAAGTTGAGCAGAACAGCCCACAGCTCTCAAGGATTTCTTTTCAGATATCATACAGATTTATTCTACCAAATATACAATTTTTCTGGGAAATGGCTGATGCTGAAAAAATGGAAAGGAAATAATTTGCAATGATCAATGTCCTAGAGCTGAGGCCTTCTCTGCCCTACCTTGTTTATTCCTCAGGTTTATGACAAGCAAATCTCAATTTCCATTTCCTTTGGTGTCACCTCTTTGACTGCCAGTCCTTCAGGTCACAGCTAAAAGAGTCAATTTTGGCTTAATACAAAGAGCGATAGAAGACATAAAAGAAAGGCAGCTCTTGCCTCTCATTAACTTATTGTTTCTTCAAGGTATGAACACGTTCACGACACGGCATCGGCTCCAAACCTCAAAGCAAGATTATCATTCCCAAAATAACCCCAGCAGAAAGAGAAACCCCGGAGTGGGTCCCCAGACACAAACCACAGCTGCAGAAGGCTAAGCCTAAACACAAGTCTTGCCTCAAGAGCATTTGTAAGGGCATATTCAGGTTTGGTTTTCGTGAACGATGACAGATACGTATTTATTTCAGGGTTCCCAGCTACACAAAGCCCACACTGGAGCCATGTCCACAGGGATGCAGAGAGAGCCTGTTGCTATCAGCTGGGTATTCTGTATGGGATTGATTGATTTCTCTTTTTTTTTTTTAACACTCCCATTTGGTCATTCCACCCTGCTGGCACTCCAGTAAAGCAGGTTTTTGGCCTCGAGATCTCTGGTTCACCCTCCACATGCTTCCTAATCATCTAATTCCCTAACAGCTTCCCTGTGCAATCAAAATTATCTGCATTATCGTTGTGCCAGCTCGATCTAGAGGAGAAGATGAATGTGGGGTGCCAAGAGAAGAAGGGAAAGGTCCAGGAAGGCCTGATATGAGGGAGTTCTGCAGACATCCCTACACCGCTCTCCACGACTCTGCTAAAACGTCGATTGATCGCACTCATTAGATCAGCAGCATCTGCTGCCATCCCAGAGCCGCCATCTGTGCACTCATTTCCCAAACCCACAATCCCAACTGGAGGAGGTTAGTAGGTCACGAGCATAATTCTCTGCCCCTCCTAGGATGAGAGGAGACTCAGCTCCAAGCCGCGGGAAGCACCAAGAGTCCCTCTGCCACCCGTCCTGACACTCTTAACACCTCTCCTGCCCCTCCCAAAAGTGGCCAAGTGCCCCTTTCCAGGGCAAATGCCAGAAGTGACAGGCAAACCTACACCAGCTTTGCTGATGGGCAGCAGATTTTAAGAGTGTGGAGTTAAAAAAAGGACAAGAACAGCCTCAAGAACAACCAGACCAAGGATCAACATTTGAAACGGTCCCGACAGGAGGAACTCAGTGAGATTCACAGGAGTCAAATGAAAAACACAAAGTAGGGTTCAGGGAAGAAAATCCAGGTGTTGGTTATACTGATACTAGATAATGAACTCTTGTTGGGGATGGCTTGTTCCCACACTGTCCAACAGATTTGCACGGAATTTAATCCAAAAAGGGCAGCTTTGCAGTGCCAAATATCACCTCCCCAAGTCAGCTAGAAAAACAGCTCTGGTTTCAAATCAAAACGCTTCTAAACGAGATTTTTTTCCCCCACATGGTAAATTCCTTAGACTTTTCTGTCCCTTAGCAGTTTCACGTGAACACAGGGAACAGAATTAAGCAAAGAATTAAGGTGGCTTAGGTAATTATAGCGGCACATGCTATCAGTTCAAGACAGAAGATTAGCACAGCGAGCTCCCAGTTAAAGGGTCTTCCCCATACTGGGAAAGGAACTGGTCTCTTTTTTGCTCTGTCTATCTAAAACATGAACAGCCTACCATGTCAAAGTGGCAACACAGACCCCATAAAAACTTCCAAGAGGTGCTTTTGCCGGTACTTAAACACTGAAGAAGATTCAAGCTGAAGAACCACTTGCAATCCACCAAGTAGACAGTTACACACCCCGTGGCTTTAAACCTCACATGAAGGTTATATTGAATTATTTTCTTTGACAATTACATGACTAATTGTGTTGCCTTGGGCCAGGGGAGATTTCTAAGAAAACTGCCTGGTCAGGAAAAAAGCAGCAAAGACCATTCTTAAATAAGAAAGGTTTAGTGGTAGAGCTGCAAGCAAAGATGCAGCTAATCAAGGCAGAAGTCACCAGGAAATGAAAATGCTCAGTGTCATTCACACCTTCCCCAAAATCTAGGGATTTTGAGACTGATCATCTCTGCAGGTTACTGTTCCTGTTGTGCCCAGATGCCATTTATCAAATAATTCTTGTTATTTTATCTCAAACTTTGCCACCACTAACTCAGTATTATTCAACAGCATTTTGACCTCCCTCCCAAGGGGAAGTTACAGCCAGAGAAGAATCTTAACTTTCACTCAATCAAAACCTAATTGTATCAGCTCCTCAAACTGAAGGGAAAACTGAGAGGTGTGGCCCAAGGGTGACAGCACTTGGGTGTCAGAGCCAAAAGGGCAGCAAGAAGTGTTTGTATATCTTACTCAAATTAATTTTTTTACTTCAGGGTCATGGATTTTGATCACTTCAAGTAAACAACCAAAGAGAAATTGCTCAACAGCCCTGCCGTCTATATTGGTGTTACTGCCATGGCAACTGCTGTGGTTGGTTTTCCAGGATGAAAACAGTGGAGGCAGGTTTTAAAAGCTCCCTGAAGAGCTGACACTGTGCCTTTAAATGCACTGCCCCAGGAATAATCCTCACCAAAAGCCCATTATCATTTCTCAATGGCCTTCATTCCCTCTTCCTCCCCCAGTGGCTGCTCCTGCCACACACATCCAGCCATTTCTGAACACAGAATTCAGATCTGAACAATTTCATCCTGGTCTCTCCACAGGTGGAAAATTCCCTCCTGTATATTCACAATATTCCAGGCCCAGGTGTTTGTGAACAGCTTCACAGCATACCCTTCAGCACCAGTCTGACAGCATCACAACCCAAGGAACACTGAAATCCTAGAAATACAAGGCACTTTCTAAACCCTACAAGAACACCAGCCAGTCTGAAGCACCCACAGCCCCACCACAGCTGAAGGGGACTGACATGAACACCCAGTGACATGACTGCTACTGGAAACACAACACACCAGGAATGGATCAGGCTGCAGTATGGAATTTCAGCCTACACTGCCGATTTCTGCTGAGGAACCACGCACAGTGGCAAAGATAGGACTGGATTGGTTTGTGTGGTTGAACAGCCCTTTCCTAAGGATGCTTTGGTGGCACTTCAGAGGCTGGGGAATGACCAGGGAGGACAGAGAGTGTGGGAAGCGCTGCTGCACTTGGGTGAGATTTATTTTCACTCGCATGAGGTCCCTGACAGAGTTGCCCCTTTGAAGACTTTCAACACCAGCTCCCAGGACTTGCCAGAGGGCAGCTGGTGGCAGGCAGAAGGGCAGACAGCACATGCTACCTCTGAGCATGTCCATGTGCTTCCTACGGGTACTCCAGCCATGCCCATATTTTATCAGTCAGTCCTAAAGTGCACTTAACTTATCCAGGGACAACTGTGCCTTTCCTCCAATCCTCACTCTCAAAAACAACTTCAGAAATGACCCCAAAGGTAAAAAATCCCAACTCTCACAACTTTTCTGGGCAGAGAAGAGGATGAATCCCCTGCACTGGAGGCACTCCGCATCTGCCTCAACAACCAGATCATTTGCTGCTATTGTGTGTGGGAGACTCAGGACACACCTAAAAAGGGAGAAAGACTTTAGCTCCACCTTTTAGCACACTCACTCAAAATGTGGACTGTGCAGGGGAATAAAAAAATCCAAACCTGAGCTCCTCTCCCAGCTGTCACAAGCATGGAATGAAAGGTCCGTGCTGTACACCCTGCATTTACCTAAAGAAGGTGTATGTTCAGTGCAAGAGAAGTGTAAATGGTTTTAAACAATCCCAAGAGATCCCTGATGGGATCAGTACATGCACAAGTCAAGGTGAAAAAGAGAAAAAGACAGGAGTTCAGGCAAGGGGTGTTGCAAAGACAGCAATTTTTTTTAGTTAGCTGTCTGAGTAAAGCCCTGCACTCTCGCCAAGAAGAAAAGGAAAGTCTTTGCTTGGGGCGACAGGTCACATCTAGGCCCAACCTCATAACACCACATGCCTTCACCCCACCCAAGGGCCTCACTGGGAGCAGTGGGGCTTGGCAGTGAGCCACAGGAACAAGAGAAACGCCATGCAGACCCTCTCTTGAAATGAGAGCTGGAGTAAATAACGGTGGAAGGAAGCCAGCTTTAGCTGCTGCTGAGGTACCTCCCTCCCACATGTGTCTCTTCCCTGTCACTCCCACACCTCCAGTAGTCCTTCTAATTGCCATCAGCATCTTCATGGCTTTACACTGACATAGGGCAGGGTTAGATCAGATATTAGGGAGAAATCCTTTCCTGTGATGGCAGTGAGGCTCTGGTACAGGTTGCCCAGAGAAGCTGTGGCTGCCCCATCCCTGGAAGTGTCCAGGGCCAGGTTGGACGGGGCTTGGAGCAACCTGGGCTAGTGGAAGGTGTCCCTGCCCACGGCAGGGGATTGGAATGAGGTGGTCTTGAAGGTCCCTTCCAGCCAGGCCCCTGCCCACCTAAGCAGGGCCAGGCCATATCCTAGGTTGACATCCAGACCCAGCAACAGCCATCTCTCCTGGCATTACGCAACCCTTCCCTGGCAGGGTGGGAGCCGATGGAGGGCTGTGTCCGCAGGCAGGGCTCACCTCCTCACCTGCACCCTTCCCACAGCCTGCCTGCCCTGAGCACCTTCCCATGCCCTTTCCCATGGACACAGCCAGCTGCACCCCGACAGCCTCTGCGACGGGCCCCCAGCTATGCACGTTTGCAAACGAAGCAGTAATTAGTTCTATGTTAAATTAATTTACCTCTGCAACTGCGCTATGTGGGACCTAAACACGCTCCCTGCAGCATTGGAAGAGCAGAAAAAGGCCTGCTTCAGCTGACCCCACCACCCAGGACCAATCCACGAGCCTGCCGTCCAGTTCTTGAAGACCAAAACACCAAAACTCCCGTATATTTATGGCAAAGTCTCCCTGACCACCTTCCCTATGTAAATACAGATACAAAAAACCCTAAGCTCTTTGGCCATCCTGCCTAGTACTTCTCATCTACAGCTGTTGCTCTCACTGTGGTGAACTGAAGCTAAAAGTTTTGGAAAATCAGGAAAGAAACTGGATGGCTGAAAAATCCAGTAACACCAACAGGAAGGCTCTTGGCACAGCCCTGCCTGTGCTGCATCTGCTCTGCTAAGTAGGTTCATTTATTTCCATCCTGTAGCTGTCTCCTGGTATTTATAGCTGCTGCCTTAATGAACTTTTGAGGTAGATACCAAGCCTGAGCCTTCCTAAATTGATGTTTAAATATCCTTGTTCAATTAATTCGATCTTGTTATGAACGGACAGTTCCACAGTCGGACTGGCAACTTCCACTCCTCACTGGAAATCACAGAGTCACAGAATGGCCTGGGTTGGAAGGGACATTAAAGATCACCCAGTTCCATCCCCCTGCCATGGGCAGGGACACCTTCCACTATCCCAGGTTGCTCCAAGCCCCAAACTGGCCTTGGACACTTCCAGGGATGGGATATCCACCACTTCCTTGGGCAACCTATCAACTGGGGAGTTCCCACAATAACCTTTTCCTGCAAGGCAGGCACTCTGAGTTGGGAAGCAGTACCAGCCATTTACTTGCCTACAGTGCATATCTGATCCATCCAGCCCAAACTTCACCTTCACCAGGAGAGGCTCCATCCAAAAGGGCAGCACAAGCCTCAAACAGCTTCTGACTGAAATGACTCTGCTGCAAATATGCAAATGCTCCTCCAAACCCACATCTGAGGGATTAAGAGTGGTTTTTCACTAAAACCCTCAAGAACTACAGTTGCTGGGTGGAAGAAGAATTCTCTGAGCCAACTGAAAACCTTTACAAACCTTTCATGGGACAACATATCGACCCTCCCCTCTCTCTTTCCAAATGGGTCCTCTTATCTCTCCTTTTAGGGATTCCAAAATTTAGATTCTGCAGTTATATTTATCCACCTGGCGACATTTTGACTCCTGACAAAAATCAGGTTATACTCTCTTCAGGGATGCAAGCACTGAGAGAATTCTATTCCTTGGCAGCAACAATTTGTCAGACGCACAAAGTCAGTAAAAGTACTGCAGCCCCTGGATTTGGGCCAGGGAGGTGAGCCAAACTGATCTGGAGGGCAACCACACAAGGAGAAGAAACCCCTTCCTAGATCAAGCAGAGATGCATTTCCTCATGGGAAAATCTCTGCACATCTGCAGTAAAGAATGAGGAAGAGGGAAATGGACTCGGAGAAACTTCTGTTTGCCTTCCTTGTTCCTCCCTTGTCTCATCCCTTGCAAGCAGCAGCAACCTACACCATCCTCTTCGTGCTGAGGTAAGCACTGGCCAACCCCATGAGGCAGCACCAGGCAGGATAACCACTGCTAAAAGGTGTTTCCTCCATGCTGGCCCTAAGTGGAAACCAGGGCCAGGCTGGTTAAAGGAGGTGCTGGGATGTTTCAGCTGGAAGAGGGATTTGTCATCGTCTGCAGTGTCAGCAGTCCTGCCTGAGAACCAGGGCGTGAACGCCGCAGTTCTGTGAGCGCAGAGACAGCCCCTGCAGGCCTGGAATGTCCTGAAAGGGTTCTGCGGAGGGAACATCGCCTTCCCGCCTCCTCCTCGGTCTATCACAGCACCCCTGTCTGGATTTGTGAAGGAGGCATCTTTCCCAAGCAATAATTTCCTTAGGATAAAACAGATCTGTACACGTTCGATCTCCAGATGGGAGAGCTGAAGGTTGTCTATAAACTACTGAAGTTTGGCTTGTTTGACTGAACTGGCCACAGATTAAAAAAAAAAAAGACTGACGTTTCCACGCTGCACCAATTCCCAAATACAGAAGTGCAGCGTGACCCGTTTGGAACCGGGACAAAACTTTTCTAGGGAAGGTTTGCATTTCTGGACCTGTTTATTCTCTTCCCATTATCCACAGACATGTCCCATCAGGTTCGGTTTTTGTGGGATGAGCAGCTTGACCTGGTGAGTCAGATCCAGATTTGGTGCAGTTTTCACCAAAGAACCTGACAAATCAGGTAGGATATCATGGTCCTTAGGGACAGACTATGAAATCCAAGCACCAACAACTGCATCAACAGTGCTTTCATTCCTGCTCTGCTAAACTACACAGCTCTTATACATATTTCAGCTTCTGATACCCCATGCTCTCTACTGACAGCTGCCTCAGATATATGAAATATAGTTCACTCCACCTTTCTCCCAACTCAAAATTGTTGCTCAGTATTTCCCAGCTCTTTGTTTCTAATTTCCCCCTGGAAATTCAATTTGAGCCACCTACCCCTCAATCAATGCCTGTTATGGGATGAAGATTAAAAACCCAGGGTTCTAACTGGGATTTCTTGCCAGGATTGCCAGTACTGGACACCTGGTGGGTGCTCATTGGAGAGAACTGGGCTTCCCTTGGACTCTCTTGTGTGATACAGCAGGAGCATAGAGAGGAAAGGTTTCTGAGCAAGTGAAAAAAAAAAAAGGATAGGAAACACACAGTTCATGTTAGCTCTGAAGACAAGAGATTCAGAAGAGAAAAATACCCGGGGATATGAGGCAAGCTGTAATTCAACACAGTAATCTGAACTACCCCTCTCCTTTACAGAGCTCTGAACTAACTGAGCCAGCTTGTAAAAAGATCTGGCCACCAGCGAGAAACAGCAAGTCCCTGTAAGGACCTGGAAAAGTATCCAGATACATGAGATGGGGAACAACAGAGAAAATGTCCCAGTGATGGGATATGAATGCTGTTATGTGGGATACCTGGAATATTGAGTGCTATTTATGTGATCATATTCCAAAAATCTGCACTGCAAAGAGGTCAGAGGGGAAAAGATGATAGGAAAATTACCAGATGGAGAGAGCTGGAAAGACTGCACATTTTTACATGCAGATATAAGTGTAGATGAGAACACATTAAGGCATAGAAACAACAGAGACAAAAAATATCATTAACCCTTCCTCAAATGACACAGAAACAATGATGGACGAAATGAATGGCAGAACATGAAAATCTGATGGAAAAATGGGCTTTCCACCATGGGCACAACTAGCCTGTAGAAGCAAATCCCCTAGGATATAATACACTCAGAAACCAAAAAGGAATTGCTGCAGGCTGGGTCACCTGCACACCAAAGAAAAACAGAGATGCAAATATAAAAATTAAACTTAAAACATTTGAATTCTTGAAGCCAGGTCATTATACCTTTTGGTGTAAAACCAACTCCTGGTTTCTGAGTGCTGACAAGAGAACTTTCTTGGGACAACCAGGGAACTAGAGTTAGGAAGAGCAAACGGATTCTGGGACTTGCCTTCCTTTCCAGGTGCTGCTCTCTGAAAAGGGTAACAGTGCATGCAAACCAGACCTCACCTGCCTATCAAAATTCAGATATTCAACCCCTACAGATACTCAAACATACAGCAATGCTACATTTCGTTCTTCTTTTTGTCTGCACAACTTTAACCTGGTTAATTACTGATGGAAAAAAGTTACTAGCACCACAAGTCAGTGACACACGAAGCCAAAAGCAAGAGGTGCTGGAATTCCAGAGTGGGTCCATGACCCAGAGCCAGGGCAGAAGCTGCAATAGATCTGCCCAGGCACCTACTCAGTTTTTGCCTTTGCCTGCTATCTCTTTACACACAGAGTCAAATTGCTTTTAAACAGTTGGCCTGTTCCTGGCTGGCGTTCACTCAGGAGCCAACTCAGGTGATACAGAGGGATGAAATGTCTGCTCCAGCCTGTGCCTTTTCCGAGCCACAGCAACCATTCCACAGCAACTGGTTAAGACTGCTCCAACAGCGCAACGTGAGATGAGTGCTTTCATGGATCAAGTTTCCTCCTCCACGAGCAGATCCCTGGACAACAGACCATTGTAGTGAGTGACAACTGAAACAGGACTTACTGAGTGGTTTTAGGATGCTGCTGCTCGTCTCATCAGCGTTTTCTATGTCTGATTTGTCCGAGTAGTTCTCCGAGATTTTCTCCTTTTCTTTCTTTTCTTTGTGCCCAGGTCTTCTCCTGTGACGCCTCCTCCTCCTGTAGCTCTTCGGCACGTGGACCCCGATGTAAATCGTGTGGTGCCCTGGGGAACACAAGCACACAAGTATTAAGGCCAGCTAGGGGCAGTTTGGGCATCACTGGCCAGCACAGTTCATGCTGCCTTTCATAGAATCCCAGACTGATTTGAGTGGGAAGAGACCTTAAAGCCCATCCAGTCCCACCCCCTGCCATAGGCCGGGACACCTCCCACTAGCCCAGGTTGCTCCAAGCCCTGTCCAACCTGGCCTTGGACACTTCCAGGGATGGGGCAGCCACAGCTTCTCTGGGCAACCTGTGCCAGGGCCTCACCACTCTCACAGGGAAAAGTTTCTTCCATATATCTAACCTAAATTTCCTCTCTTTCAGTTTGAACCCATTACTCCTTGTTCTATTCCTGTTTCACTCCAATAGGCAAGTGAACTATCCTTCTATGCTGGCCTAGCATTAATTAGTACTGTTTTTCTTGCCTTCCAATGTGAGCTTGGACCTCTGTAGCTTCCATTTGGAAAAGTATTTTTTGTACTTTCATTTCTGAGAGCATAAGCCAGTGCAGACTCTCTGGTAATTTTTGTCCTTGTGACTCGCTTAAATATAAAACAGAAGGCCATCATACTCCTTTTGTAATATTGACTAGAGTGCTCTTCAAACGCATTCTACACTAATTTTTCCATTTGTTTTGCCAAATACATCAGCTGGACTTAACAACTACCTTGTGCCAACTGATTCAGCTTAATTGAAGAGCTTAGGCCAACAAAATCTACATCACTTGACTGTGCAGTCTATTGTATAAGAAGTGTCAAAGTACCATTAGGTACCTTTATACAGGTGCCATTATAGAGGTACCATGTTCTAAGTACCATTAGGGTGTTGTTATAACACAGCAGAGGAGGAAGGACTACTCACAGAAGTTCCTGTCAATTCCTAAGTACTCCTCACTTTCCAAAACAAAAATTAACTAGTAAGGCAGTGAGTGCCAAATTTCATACGCTGCATGTAAACCCCAAGGATGCCTTTCCCCTCGCACTGAGACTCTCATTTCAAACCAAAGCACTGCAGCTACATTTGCCAATTGTTATGTTCATCAGTTTGATAAAAATGTTTTATTTTCTGGGCTTTCTGCACTCCTGTCCCATCCAACCTGGCCTTGGACACTTCCAGGGATGGAAGAAACAGAAGCGCAGGGCTGAGCAGGGTTCAAACTCAGGCAGCAGGACAGTGACAGGAGAACAGTCCTGCATGTGCTGCCTCCAGCCTGGTGTGCTGGCACTGCCATCTCTGAGGAATGGGATCACACCACAGAGGGAACAGGCAGAGCCACGGAGGCATCTGCAGCAAGACCTTCGGATCGACACCTGAAGATCCGATTTAGCTCTTGCGTGCCAAAGGAAACCCAGAAAGCTCTTCCAGCAACTGGAAACATCAGCTTTAACGTGGCAGATGGCCCCTAAACGTGCACAGGGACAGCTAAGGGGAGATCTTATCGGAGCACAAGCAGGAGTGGGAGGATGGGGGTGACCCCGGATACACAGGGCACTGGTAGCCCTTCCCAAGGGATTCTCACACCCAAGATTGTATCCAGAAGGCCTGATGCAAAAGGTTATTTGTATTAAATGACATCCTCCTCTGAATCACTTGAATTCTGCGGTCAGCTTGATAATAGAAACACATCATAGTAAGCCTGTAGTCTTAATACTTTAATATGCTGCCAACAGAACTGGACAATCTCTTTAATCTTGGGACCACGTGTGCGCAGTACAAATTTTGGTAACATGAAACTCAGTTGTATATACACAGGCAAACAGCTGCATTACTTTGCTGCTTTTTCCTGGTCTGAAGGTACAGACTTATTTAATGTTGCTTTCTGTGTCCCACCTCTGCCCCCTCCCAGTCTGTTCAGGGAGGCCAAGCAAGACATTTTCCTCCTCTGTGTACTTCAAGTGCTTGGCATCTGTTTATATTGTTCCAAACGCTGAGATAAACTTCTAGGCTCCCTTCCCAAAGCGCCTGGAAGGAAACAATTGACACATACTCTCAATGCACTGGGCTCCTGAGACATTTCCGACTCACCGGGGGAGCCCAGCCTTTCCCATGAGAACTATTGGCTGCAAAAGGCAGTGCCTGAGAAATGTAACGTGGCATGCAGGCACCGGGCTGGGATCCTACGGCCTGGGGACGATGGGAAGCACGGAGCCGAGTGCTGAACTGCTCCTGCTAATCCAGGTCCACAGTTTCGCCTTGTACGCCCAGCACGTTCCTCCGGGAGGGGCTGCTCCCATCGCCCTCCCTGCTCTCCCCAGGGAATCCATTCCCCTCTGTGTGCACCTCATTAATTTTTAGAGCTGTTTTGGCTGACCAGGGTCTATTTCACAACACTCGAACCCCACCTGCAGGTCTCAGTGGCACTGGTTCTGCTCTATGGGACAGTGGTGGGCCGGGGTTTCCTCAGACTTACACCAGCTGCTGCTAAAACCCTTCAAGTTTGTGCCCAAGGAGAATCTTTACTGTGCACCAAGCTCACAGTAGACTCACTGCATGTGATTATTAATCAAGCAAGAAGCAGTCATCATCAGGGAGGTCCTCTTGGAAAAATTCAGTTGAAACCACATCTTTTGCTTCATTAAGAGCTGCTGAAGACAGCAGTTCATGATTCAGCACCCAGATTTGGAGTTGGGGAACAGCAAACTCCCTGAGTCAGTTCTACTGGTGAAAACTCACTCATGTGTCACCCAACTGAAGTTCTGTGAAACGCAGCATTCCCTCCCCTTCCCTGCCTGCAGGAATATCTGGTCCTCATCATCAAGGCCAGGTTGGATGGGGCTTGGAACAATCTGGTCTAGTCAAAGGTGTCCCTGCCCATGGCAGGGTGTTGGAATTAGGCATCCTTAAGGTCCCTTCCAACCCCAAACCATTGTGAAAGATCACTTTATTTATCATCTTCTCCATTTTCAAGCACTCTTTTAAGAAAAGGGTGACAGTGGAATGGCTTTTGCTCAGCAAACCCAAAACTTGGTCACTTGGAGAAAGGAGCCAAAAGTTACAGGATCAAAGGATAAAGTCTGCCTGCTGCATCTAAGAAGGAATCCCTTCCACATGACTGGGTTCTTGAGACTCAGAGCCTGGTCAGACTAGCTCATAAAGAATCTCACACTGGCATCTCAGAAGGAAACAAGATCAAAATCTAATATTAAAAATGCACAAAGGACTGAAAATGAGCTGAGCATCAGCAGTTTTCACCCAGCCCTTGTTTATCCTTTCAAGTCTCCTTTCCACAGAACAGGGAGAGTCACATTAAACCCGGTGAGCCCCTGACAGGCTCATGTGCTTACAGATGACAGGTCCACAGAGCCAAAAACCTTCTCCACCAGCTCTGGCCACTCCCATCCCCTCCCACAGTGGGCACCCCCTTGTCCCCAGGCTCTCTGGGACAGATGCTTTGGGCCACCTGCACCAAGGGCTTTGCTCGAGAGGAGTCGCATGAGAGGAGCAGGGGACACAGCCCGCCACATGCTTCGTCAGCAGAAGATGGCACAGCTTTGTGGTCGAGGTGTTGGCACGTCACCAAGCCTCCAAAGACGTGGCACTAGCCAGGACGCTGCCGGGATCGCAGCCAGGTTGCTTTTCCAACCGGGGGGGGTGGCGGCAGAAGGTGCTTCTCATTTTGTGTGAGAGTCAAAGGAAATCAATGACATAAAAAGCTGATGGCCCAGAAGGACAAATAAATCAGAGGGATGATCCATTTTAAAGGGGAGATACTAAAAGTAGCGCTAAGGAAGTCCCAAACTAAGCCCTGCTTAGTATCAAATCAGCTCAAGAAATAAGAACAAAAAGGCCACGCCGTCACGTGCCTGGTGCCCTTAGCTCTACCTGGTTTTAATGGGAATTACAGGTGCTGGTGGCAGCAGAGGAGCAGATGCAGGGCCTACATCCTGACCATGTCCCCCCACTAAAGCACACGGACACAGATGCTGAAACTCCAAGGAAAACCAAGCCATAACCAAGCCATAACATCTCTAGATGGGCTGCCCTGGCACAGTCCCAGGCTCACCCACTAGTCCCCACAGGATTTTCAGAACATCCTGATATTCAGGTGACCAATTTTCCATGCCAGTAAAAACCTATCGATCAGGGAAAACAGCGGAAGGATTCACTGATCACTTTGTGGAAATCTGAACATACCAGTTGGAGATATATCAGATCCAAATCCCTTCTTCTATAAACAGTAGTAGTAGGTAACGAACTGATTCTTCCACCATGTGGCAGTTTGCCAAGGAAAAGGGTCAGTGTTAATCCATCAGGCAACAGAAACAATCACCATAAGGCTGAGTAGGGGCCTCACAGCCTGATAAATGCCATCAGGAGAGGAGCCTGCCCCGAGAGAAAGGCAGGAAAGGACAAAATATAAAAGAGGCTTCAGGAGAGACCGCCCTGAGCTACTGTGCCATGGACAAAGGAGAGAAGAAGGGACAAGATTAGAACAACAGGGATTCTTTTCAAGTCTGTCAGCTCTGACAAAAGAACCCCACATTCATGGCTAAGATTCAAGGGAGGACCCAGCATCAGCAATGAAGATGCAGTTAATCAAAGAGGGAACCCGTCCAAAGATCATTTTATATATTTGCATTACTGCACTTCACATCCTAACGTGCAGTCCTTGACTGAAATCCCTACAAGGGGCAAGGAATGAGCTGTGCAAGGGAAGACAGCATGGGAACTGGAGACTGTTTTCTTTTTCTTCTTTTGTTAACATCAGACTTCTAGAACTTCAGTATCTTCAAAAGGTCAGATTCATCTTCATGTAAAGTGACCTCCAAAAGGTTCCCACCTAACACCACTATGGTTAGGCAGAGGGGAAGTCTTCCCAGTCGTCTGCCTACAGCTTGCATTCCTCTGTTCCAAACAGCTGATGGATGACCCAGACTGGATCTGTTGGATTCCCAACAAGATCCAGAGGCCACTCCAGTGAAGCATGTGTAAAAGGGGAGTTAGCCCTGAGCAACAGGATGGCTCTAAAAGACAGAGCTCACATAAAGCAAAGTCAAGAGTATCTAAGCAGGAAAAGAACATGAAAACAAAATGAAATGAGGTCTTCAACTGACTTCCTGAAGATCCTACAAACTCTGCTTGTGTAGAAGGAGCAAAGTCTGTCATGAGGGTGGCAGTGAAATCAGGGGTGGACATTGTTCAGACAGAACAATGAACATGTGGTGGGGGTATTCTCCCGGAGCTTTACGTAAGCCCTTGCGAGACTCTTACCCACAACCCCATAAGCTGCTTTTCTTTCTCTTCTTTGGAGCTGTGAGAGGTTACAAAAGCCACCAAACCTGTCCTGCTGTGATCTGATCTAATCTGGCCTGGACTACTTGGCTTCCATGGAAAGACAAAGAAGACTTTAAAAAAGCAAGGCTTTGGGGAACAGGGCAGAGGAGGGGAGCTGTGACTGCTGGATTTAGCTCTTTGGAAGCACGGTACCTTTGGATTTTCTGGCATCCTTTAAAATGCTGTCCCCTTCCGAAACACTCCAAATGACCACCCAAAATAACCAATCTTGGCTGAAAATCTTGGCCTCATTTTCTGTATTTCCATCTCATTAATGACCAAGGCTGAGTAAATGAGTACCAAGCTGTACTTGGCACTATCAGGTTCACAGATGCAGGTACGATTTTAGACCCCCCTTGAAGAGAAGAGCGAGTTGTGGAATGATGACTAAGGCATCTAAGCACTGCCTCCATTCCCTGGGAAAAACCCCAAACCAGCCCCCTGCAAACAAACCTTGATTCCAAGGCTGCAGTCATAATTAAACACGTGTTTCATGGAAGGCAGTCGGAGCTGGGCTTCCCGGAAGGCCAAGCTGGTGCCAGCAGGGCATCAAGAAGGAATGCAAACACAAAGGCTCTCGACACCTCTCCAGCAGCACACGCTTCCTTCAGGAAGTGCCTTGATTCCCTTTGTCCCCTCTCAGCCTCTAAGTCTGCCCAGTGTTGTGCAACCAGACTAGGAACATCACCCAAAGGTAAGGAAGGGACGAAACCCCAGGAAGGCTGGGATGATGCCTGAACCAGCCTACAAGCTGCAGCCCTAGTACCACTTTCCAGGTTAAGCTCAGCTCCAGCAGTTCTGCTAAGAGAAGGAAGGACACTCCTGTGTTACCCAGCCCCAGCTCAGGCAACATGACTGGATCACCCCAACACATTTTGGGTTACCTTTTCATCTTAAATGTCCCAGAAAAATCCGGGAAGGGTCACTGGCACATCTGGGGCTCGCAACTGATGACTGAGCAAAGGTTGTATCAGCTTTTCAATCTCCATGTGAACTGTTACATCCAGAGTTACTGTACCTTAAAAAAGTGCTGTTGGGCAGAGGAGGGTGGGAGCAGGCAGTCAAACAAGCCTAGACTTGAATCCTGAGTGAGAGAGTTGCTCCCATCCAAGGCTGAAAGGCGTCAACTGAGACCCTCACCAAAATTAGTCTCACCGCCAGGTCAGAGAGCTGACGACCATTCCTAAATGGTTGGTCTTTGACAAGTTAAATGATTCTGTGATTCTAAACCGATAGGAGCTGGAAAAAAGCCAGTCACTGTCAGAACGGTATGGAAACACCTTCCTTCACCTCGCACTGAGCATGTGTTGGCACAAAACTTATCATCACTGAAAAGAAAGCACCACCTCTCCCTCACCATGGGCCCACCACGCCGGCTATTGACGCAGCTGCTCCTCTCCATTTCTCCTGCCTGCACAGCCAACTTATCACTGCCTTGTGTAAAGTCAGTTTATCACCCTCTGAACTCGGATTGTAGCTTTTCTCACCCAGCACAGAGCAGGAGGGAATCAACACCTCCTCAGCCCACCCCGGCAACCCCAGAGCTAAGGCTGATTCCTGGCAGCAGAGGACAGACAAGGGCAGTGCCCAGAACGGTATCCCATGCAATGACCTGCTGGACACTGCCAAGAATAAGTAGCCTCCTGCAAAGTGCCATGGAGAATTAAAGCTGGAGAGAAAAAAACCCCTGAAAATCTGAAATCTTTCATCCCGATGCTTCAAAGCTGGGAAGATCCAAACCACCCATCTTGTTTTCACCAGCTGTGTGGAGCAGCACTAGGTCCCAACCTGAGCCTGCCATTCCCAAGTTCACAGAATTCCACAATGGTTGGGGTTGGAAGGGACCTTCAAGATCACCTCATTCCAATCTCCAGTCATGGGCAGGGACACCTTCCACTATCCCAGGTTGCTTCAAGCCCCATCCAACCTGGTCCTGGACACTGCCAGGGATGGGGCAGCTTCTCTGGGCAGCCTGTGCCAGGGCCTCACCACCCTCACAGGGAAGTTGTGCCAGCTGCTGCATGGAAAGAGAGCAAAAAGGCAGTGCCTGAGTCCTCCTCATTCGGCTTTTGCAGGAGCAAAGCCTGACTCAGCCTTACCAAAGCAAAATACAGCCTCATTTGTCTCCACACGTAAATTAAAGGTACCAAAGAATATTAATGAAGTACACTCTGTGATCAGATTTTACCTGATTAATTTTTTAATCACATCTATTTTAGAAGCAATTAAAAACTCTGATATGAAACAGATCATGTGGTTATTTCTGAAAATGGAGGAGGTCTGCTTGCAGTCACAGATCAAAGACTGAGGGTGAGAGGAGAAAAAGAAATCAAGTAAGTGGGTAAATACAGTTCATTCATCCTATTGTCTGCATGCTGCTAATAAAGGTAAAGATGTTCACAGATATTTTTGCCCTTTTAACCTCTCTCCTCATTGATCCAACCATCAAGGACTAATCTTGGGCTTATGGCATCACACAGCTTTCTAACAGCAAAGTGCAATGACACAACCTGGTCAAGAATAGAAAGCAAGGAGGAGGAAAGTGCTAAAATGGAACAAGTAGTTATGGAATGTCGTTACAAAATCCATGGTTTAGCCTCGCTGCAGAGTTAGCAGCACAACAGTAAATCCCACAATGATAACAGGATCCAGGGAAAGTTTCCACTAGCAGCATACTTTCCTGAATTCACTCTTATAGCAGAGGTATCTTAGAGATGCTATCGAAACCTTTACTTTGCCCGTCATTTGGAGGGCGGGACAGGTGTGCTGGTCCCTGTTTCCTACACGTGGAGCTGGAGTGCTCCTCAGGCTTTGCAGCAGTGGAGTTGTCAGACTTGAAACCCAGCATCCTCCACCCCACCACGGAGTCAGGGCGGCAGCGAGCCCGGGGGAAGTTACGCTTGGAGAGCCAAGAATACCTTATCTCAGAGGATAAGGTGGAGCTTGACTTTTCCCCTCTTGCAGAATCGGTTATTAAGTAATCTGTTTATGTCACACATACCAGCACTCCTCGCAGGGGCATTGCAGCAGCACTGCGTTACCTTCAAGGAAAGGAACGTGCTCTAAATGAATGGGAAGGGTTCTCTCACATGGCTCAGGGCAGTGCCTCTTCCTCATTTCCCCCAGGAAATGCTCGCTTTCCTTCCACAATCTGCCCCAGACCTGGGCAGACCCCTGGTCTCGTCAGGTCATGTTTCTGGGCACCTCCAGCAAAGCAGCTCCTCCTAACTAACCTGTACGGAACCGTTCACAGAGCCCTCCCACCGAGACAGGTAGCAGGGAGTGGCTGTAGGGGGGGTCATTTTCAAATGTCAACAGCCGATACCACAGTGACAGCATTCCAGCGTAGGACCAGGCCGAGGTGCCACCTGAGAGAGGCAGTAAACCCCCTGGGAGCAGTGCCAGGGCCGCACTTCTGCCAGGTGTGGACAGTTTCTGTTAACATTACATTTACTTGGCAATTGTGCCACGCTGAAAATGTCTCAACAGCCTCCTGACCAGAAATTCCTCCCCTCCTTAAAAAGCCAAGTCCTTCCCTCTCCCCCGCACCCTTATATGATCAAATCAGTGGGTGACGTGGTCTTTCAGAGTTTCTATCTCCCTCCCACAGGCACAACCCGAGGGCATCACTGACCAAGCAAGGCATGTTCCTCCCTTCTCCCCAAGAACGTGCCCAAGAGGGATGCTCAGGGTGACAACTTCAAAATTCTGCGTTCACCTGTCTGGAATCAAACTGACTCACAAGCAGCAAAGGCAGCCTGGTTTTGAGGCACATTATAATACTTTGCTGAAGGGTTTTCCCTGTTCTCTCCTGCAAACTCCTGCAGCCAGGGAATCCCCAAGTTCGACTGCTCTATCGCTACACCATCAGCTCTCTTCTGATAAAGGTTACAACTCCCCTTTCCCTCACAGAGGGTAAAGAAAACGGTGTCTCCGCTCAAATGAATGAAGAGCCTTCCTAAGAAATTCAATCAATATTGATAGTAAAAAAATACTTGGGAGAAGAATGGAAAGAATAGGCAAGAGAGGCAAACAACTTCAGGATATGTATGTTTCTTCCTCATGAAAGTAGGCTAAAAGTATACACTATCAGAAAAATAACACACACCTGGAGGTAACAATTCCCCTCGCTGTTACCTCCTTCTACAGAGGATGTAGCCCCTGAAAGCCTTTTAGAACAGCAGGCTGAAACCACAGCATGAAAGTGGGGCAGTAATGGAGGGCACTTTGGAGCTAACAGCTCCAGGCCTCCAGACAGATGCTCTCCTCCTTGAAAACACTCCACTGGCAGTGCAGGAATCTAGCAGAGACTTAAAAGCATCTGCACCAAGTGTCAGCCAAAGGTCTGTACTCTGACGTGTTAGCCCTTCCATTGGATCTTAAACTGATCAAGGGCAGGGTTAGATTAGATATTAGGAAGAAATTCTTCCCTGTGAGGGTGGGGAGGCCCTGGCACAGGTTGCCCAGAGAAGCTGTGGCTGCCCCATCCTCAGAAGTGCTCCAGGCCAGGTTGGACAGGGCTTGGAGCAACCTGGGCTAGTGGAAGGTGTCCCTGCCTATGGCAGGGGGTGGGAATCAGATGATCTTTAAGGTCCCTTCCAAGCCAGAGCACTATGAGTCTACAATTCATTCCAGGGAATTAGCTGGCTACACAGCTCCGAGGCTCTCCACAGGCTCAGTCGAGCAGCCCCAGCTCCAGAGGCCTGTCGTGTGCAATTAGAAATACTTGTTTTACCTCCTCTCCTCCTTCCCCCAGCGAGATGCAACTGGTCTCTTAGCCCAATTAAACCAAACGAGGATACGCACATTGGAACATGGGATATAAACACACCACTGCTGCATTAACCACAAGTTTTTCACAGCCCCTGCAGACAGTCAGAAGGACCTTCCTACACTCCTCGTCACCAACAACCACTTCCATTATATTCCTGGAGTGTCACACGTGGGCAATACACACCACAACAGCATGTGGCAACATTTAAGACAATAAAACATGAGAAATATTCTCCCTCTCTCCCCTCTCAAGTGGTTTTGCTATGCCAAAGCACCAATTATTCCAGCAGCAAAAGGCTAATACAAACCCGACCCTGCAGACAGCAAATGGCCTCATTAAATACAACATGATGATTTATAGCAACTCAGCACAGATTACTTCATCCCAGAGAGCAAGAAAACAGGTTTTTCGTGGAAAGGACTTGCTTGGTTTGTTGGAAGTGTTCTAACTGCTCTTTTTGGAGATTATTTTCTCTCCTACTGCTGGATCCTCTCCTGTCCGTTACCAGTGACAATGACATGCCTGTAACCCTACACCTTTCAAAGCATTTTCAACCTAAAACCCACAGGCATTTGTTTGCAAGCAAAGAAATTAGAATAAATTATATCTTCAAGTCAGGAGGGGAAGGATAGTGCTGCGAGGTGACATCCTTTCCTTTCCAGTAGAGTCCTACCCGATCATGCTCCTTTCCTTCTCCCCCACTAGTTTATCAAGCCCACGGTCAACTGATCCTCAGAAAATGAGAAAAAGAGAATTTGCTGCAAATAATTCACTCCTATCAGCTTCAGAATTTTCCAGGAACAACCTCAAAGTAAACTCCTGTACATTCCTTTCACCTTTGAGATTTCACAACATTTTTAGAGAGGAAAAAAACACACTTCCAAAGGAGTCTACTCTTTCCCTAAAAAAGTGAGGAAACTGTTTGCTCTGTTAAAAAGTTCCCCCTCAAGGGAAAACCCTTTTCTTTATGCCTCCCGAGCTCAGAGGACAACCCAGGCAAATGTCCACCCCAACACTCAGTACAAATTCTGCTGCTTTTTCCACTTGGCTTCTCCACCTGCCTCTGTACTCCTGCACTCCCCAGGGCAGCGGTGATAGGCAAGTGTTCCCAAAACTCTATTCCCAGAGGAAAGCAAAGCAAACAGTTCAGGTGTTTCATAGCCCCTGTGCAAGACACAGCGAACAGGACTTTGGGGGCAGCAGCAGCATGTGCCGGCACATGCGACAATGTTCGCTCCTGAACCGAAAGAGAGGATTTCTTTAAAAAGCCAGTTCCACCCCGACCAAGTTTACTCGTGTTTCACTCAGTTTTATGTGTGTGTAGGATTCCCTGCCCATCCTACATAACAAACACCACAGCAAAGGCACCCTTCCTCCCCAGCCAGTCCGAGTCTCTTACCTTCCACTTCTTCTTCATCACATACATGTTTAAGGAAGGAAGCCCCTCTATCCAGTACTGCCTCGTCCTCCATCCTATAGTAATAGAAAAGAAAAAAGGAATGCTCAGACTTCTCCTGGAGGGAGCTGTTCGAACCAGCCCAGGTCCTGGGCAGGTTAACTTGCAAGCTGTTGTTCATGTTCCTGTGGGCACTCCTGTCCTCCTTCCAGTGCCTGCTGTTTCTTCATAGAGCTCCTTTCACATGGCGTTTGCTCTAAGCTGGCCTCACGTAGCTCGAATTCTGACCTTGAGAGGACATCAGTGGTGACAGGTGTGAGCAAGGTAATCCCAGCTACAAGTCTTTGGGGGTTTTCCTGTTTCTTGTGTTGGGGCTTTTTTTCCCCCCCAACCAGGCAGGTTGGGGGCTGTCTATGCAATAGCCAAGAGTTTGTGGAATTCCAGCTTCCCTGTCAAGCTCTCCTGGCAGGCGGCAGCGGGTTGGGCCGCGTCCGGAGGCGAGCAGGCACACGGACACACGTTCCACTGCACAGCCCAGCTCTGGCCAGCCCCTTAATACCAGCACAGCACACTTGTCTGCTGGGAGCCCAGCTTTGTGTCACATGCTGGCCTTACAGAAATCTGACATATGAGGATTATCCCGAGACCGAGCTACAGTAAGTCAGACCATCACAGCAGTCATTTATGTGTGTCACCCATTCATTCATCCATTTGGGGAAGGGTTTTAGTAGTTGCCCTTCCTTCCCCTCCCCTTTCCCCTCCACCTCTGATCCGTTTCTGTGGACAACAGAGACTCCTAATTCCACGCCTCGGCCATCGCTGTGCTCCTGCAGCGCTGCCCAGAGCTCCTGCTGCTGTTTCCCCCACAAAATCAGACCCTGCCCACTCTCCAAGGGCACATCTGCAAATCCACTCTTGACAAGCAAACACAAAAATAATAAAATAATAATAAAAAAACAAATTGGAGCTGTGTTAAATAATCTCCTTAGAGGCTAAGCACACATTTGCTGCTCACTGCTGGGCAGTCGCTGGGGGGGCTTTCTATGCAAATACAACTGGGACTGGAATGGTAACCTGTTTTCCTACCAAAAAACAGGCATAAAACACCTCTTCCTTATATTCCCTTGGTAGAATAGAGACAAACTCAATCCAGAAAGAGACAAGGCCTTCAAAACTTCTTCCCATCCATACTGCTTCCATGTAAGACCCTCCAAAAGCAGTAGTAGCAAACATTTAATTTTACGATTGTTTTAAGAGAATATTCAAATTCACGAGTGTAAAACCTGAACAGATGAATACCAAGAAAGCAGAATGCCTTAGGGTGTCTAACTTGCATGCCAACACCTACTTGAATAGAAAGTAAAAAATAAAAGATAAAAAATAAAACTCAATCACAAAAGAAAGCACCAGAGTCCCATTTTCTGAGCAGTAGCTCTGAGCCACCTCTGCCAAGTTTTCCTCCACCCTAAGTGCCTTTACTAACCCACCACTGGTTTCATCCTTGGCTCTCAGTCTGCAGCTGAACTCCCAAAAACAAGTCTCAAATCTGTCACAGATAAAAAAACAATGAAGAAAAATGGGTCAGATTCAAACCCAGTACCAAAGCCTATGGAAATACACATTTTTCATTTGGATTATTGGATGGCAATGAATAATAAAGCACCGTACCCAAAACCATATGTGAGCACCAGCCCCCAAGGTTAGGTCCAGTCCACACCCAGCTCCTCTTCACACAGGTTGCTCCTGCCCGAATCCCAGAAGCCAGAGGATTTCCAGCAGAAATTTCCCTGAGCTAGGAAAGGTGCCATTCCCCAAGCAGCTGCTGCTGGGCACGGAGGGGTGGGACGTGCTCCCTGCCAGCACAGCACGCCAAGCCAGCACTCAGGCACACACCAGCCTCCCCTGAAAGCTCCAGCTCTTCACTCAATTATTCAAGACTATTTATGCATCTTTTCTGAGGCAACAAAAGGGAACATATTCCATGGATGCCCTTGCCTGTTTGCAACGGTTGTGAAGGCACAACCCAATATTTTTTTTTATCATTTTTCTCCCACAAAGCAGCACAGTAGCAGCTTGCTATAAACACAACTGGAAACATCTGGAACAGATGGGACTGGATTTCCAGACACAACACAAACCACAGGCGTTTTTTTCCCAAGCAAAGTCTGTTCTTACCCCGGGATTCACCTCTGTTCCCCGAGCATGGACACATATGCAGGTGTATAATGCACCTGTGTATCCCACAGCCCTCCCAAACACTGTGTCCCAAGGCCAGTTCCTCTGTCATAGGCAGCATCAGCCCAGGTATGGGGCAACTGAGAATCTACAGTCTGGTAGAGGGGAAAAAGGGAAAAGAAGGGAGCAATTTCCACTGCCTGCGAGGGGTACGGTGCTGAGAGTTCACAGGTGCCATCCCCTTGCTGAAATGTCTGCCCACAACAGCAGAGCATCCTCCCAGTGTCACCCACAGCAGCGGGAATGGCCCCCTTGCTCCCAGGAACAGCACCTGGAATGGGTTTATCACATTTAACAGCCACGCTTTCTAGCCCCAGAGGGCTGGAAAACTGCTTAGGACACACTGCAAGGCTGGTGCTTTCCCTGAAACACGGATCTGAAGGAGCTGGGGGGTTTTAAAGGGCCAGGAATAGAGCTTGTGTTGCCTTGGCACGGCGCCCCGGCTCTAATCCGCAGGAGTTTGGTGATTAGACTCCAAGCGTCACCCTCCTTGACTTGGTCTTTTCTGCCCTTCTCAGATTAACACAGCATTTCTGCGGGCCAAAATCTAGCAAGAAAACATCCTTTACCAATTTGCACAGGGAAACTGTCTCAGCCCCCTGGAATTCTTCAAATACCATGAAAAGGGAGTTGCAGAAACTTTACCAAAAAAAGAAAAAAATCACGTGAAACAACAAGAAAATCTTCAGTTGGGTCTTTAGGGGAAAACTGGCAGAGTTCTGTCAGTGAAGCACCTCAGCAAGACCAGGTATTGTCACCATCCCATGAAAGCATATATGGAGAGGAAAAAGGGTGGAAATAATTTCAGGGCCTCTGAAAGGAGATATGCCTTCAGTTAAGTCTGGTTTACCAGCTCCTTGTCGTAAGTAAAGGGACATTCAGGCACTTCTCATCTGGATTCACATCCTCGTGACTGCTACTGAACGTTTTGCAAACAAATCTAAAAAAAAAATAATCAAAAAAAGACTGGGTTTCTATTTTCAGGGTCTAGATCTGACAGAATACACTCCAGTGAAAAAACACGAGCTGCTTGAGTAACTGGTCTCTCCGGGCCAATGATTAGATCGGTGCCAAATATTTTTAGACACGATGTTATGTGTCAATAGGGTTTGAACGAGAGTCACACACGGCCCACCCGGCACAGCAGCAACTCGGATCTGCAGAGCACCAGCAGAGAGAGCTCACAGAAATATTCCACCAGACTACTCGGAAAGAACAAGACCAGCTTAGTACTAACAGGGATCCTGGACTTCCTAATGTCTAATGCATTCATCTGCCAGCATTTGTTTTGCTCCTCACATCAGGAAATCTTTCCGCAGGTCTCTGCGCTGCAGCACCAAACACTTGCAAGGCATTTTCCAAGCAGCAAGTAACCTCGGAGTTCCTGTTCCCGGTGCTACTCGAGGCCAGCTCCAGCTCCCCCGGGAGATGGAGTGCTGCCACCGCCCGGCTGCACAGCTCTGGAGCCCTGGAACTCGGGGATTGAGGGCAGGAGAGAGGGAAAGTGGTGTTTGGCGTAAATAAAGAAGGACTGATGTGGCAACACGAGTTGTTGCGCTCAGTTACAGCTCGCTGGAGTGAATAAACGCCTAACAGAGCTGGGGAGCATAAGGGGAGAGTTACTGCTCGCTGATAAGCTTTTATGATTCTGCCCATTTCCAACGGCTTTTGCAATCAGGAAGAAACCGCAGCAAACTCCGGATCGCACGAGGAAAAAGAAACGGAGCCAGTTCCGTAACTGAAGCACTGTAACGCGGAGCCACGTGAAAGTCACATTAAAGAGCAACCCAACGAGCCGGGGCATGGAATGGGGCAAGGGTTGAGGGGAGAGGGAGAGCACCAGGTCATGGAGCAGCAGTGCCAGCAGCTCCTGTGCCACAGCTCTGCCTGGCAGCTGTGGGGAAGCTGTCCACACTCCTGGGAAAGGCACAGGCAAATTGGATCCTCCTGCGTGTGCAGAATCAACCACCCTTCACTCCACTTCTCTGAGCCCGGCACCAGTGACCTGTTAAGATTTTTTTCCCTCAGAAAACTGCTGTGGAGTGGGAGCATGTGGATAGGGATGCTGAGGGAGAAGAGGCAAACCCAAGCAAACAGTGCACTGGGCATCACGGGTTGAGCTCTTTGGCAGGTCCCAAATCCCACAAGGATTACACCTGAATCCACACACAAACCACTTCCCCTCACCACGTAGCTCCCAAACACAAAAGGGGAGACTGTTCCAGTAAGGAACACCCACAGCCCCACACTGCTCCCCACAGGCAGAACCAACACTACTTGTGATGAGCAACATCACCCAACCTTCAACTACAGAGGGACCAGCATAACCATTGGCCAGACCCGGAGTGTCCCTCAGATGGCACCTGGACCCGAGCAGGTTGAAGTGCCACCAAAGGTTTTCCTGTCAGTGACAGCCGGTGCCCTCACCAAGCCACTCAGGTTTGATGCCGAGTGTGCATCCCAAAGGGAATGAGTCAGCCAGCCAAACAGGCTGCTTCTGTCACTGGGCTGCACAGAGACAGAGATAACATTATTCCTTTTCTCTGCAACCTGTGAAGCATTTGGATACTGCAATTGTAGCGACCAAATAAACAGGAAACCAAGGAGGAGACTTGGTCCCAGCTGATGCTCTCACAGCCCGTACGCAAACGCTTGAATAAACAGACCTAATGCGACCCGTTCCTTCTTAGGGCCCTGATGTGCTTTGGTTTTCTCACATACTTGCATATGGGCCCTATCACACAGAAAAAATGAGCTTCTGACTATACTCAGCACAGCCTGGTTGATGCACTTTTGGAACACGTTGCCAAATTTATCTTGGATGCATTTTCCCCTGTCAGCTCTAAAGCAGCATTTATTTACAAGCTTTCTCAGCAAAAAGCTGTACTCACCCCGAGCAGGGCAGGACAGAATCCCCTGCTTTCTGCACAAAGAACCTGCACTGTAATATTTATACACCAAATAAATTCCCAATTAAGTCACCTCATTAGGTGAAATGTTTCCCTCTACGGAGGCGTTCTCAGGGATTGAAACTAAGTCCCATGATAGGATTTAAATACGACTCTCAGTTCTTGACTAAATCTTGTTTTCAAAAACTCTTCCAGACTGGAACGTCAAGAACTCTTAAAAGTTTATCTCAACTCATAGGTGAAGCCTGAGAGAGCACCTTCCTGAAAACGAATTGAGAATCATTTGCGTTTGTGTTGACAAAATAAGTTTATCATTTGGATTTCAATTTTAATCCCTGACAACTTTGCAAGAACTTTTCAGGTTGGAGACGTTCCAAAAATGAAGTAACTCCTAGGAAAAGCAATTAGGAGCGAATGAAGTTGCAGTTTTCTTGTGCACAAACAATGAAGTAACACTATCAAAACACAGGAAAATACAGGGAGAACACTGGCATTGGATGCTGGGGCAGGTGTAACAGTTGAAGCTTTTGTTTCGTTATGTTTAGATTACTTACTATAAAATGACATAACTCTATAAAAGCTGATAAAGTCAGCTGCCTCTTTGTTTTCATTTCCTTCTCCTCAAGGAAACCATGGAGCTGCAACTGGAGGCTCAGCAATGAGAAGGCTGTACTGCACTCCAGCTTCACGTGGGAATTGCAGGATCTCAGTGCAAGTCCCTCTCCAGCGGGACGGGGTGAACCTCTGCTGCTGAGCACCTGGCTCCTGCCACATCCCACATCCATCTGCTACATTTCATGTAGCTACAGCCAGGAAAAGGTACAGAGACACCCTGAAAGGAATTTCTGGCTTGCACTTCCGCAGGAGCTTTGTGAGATGGAATCAAATGGGATGAATCCACAGGAAGAAGTGATTTCAGACTGCAAATGTTATGAATATATCTGTTTGAGGATAACATAAACCAGACATTTTTCACAGCTTAATTTTCCGCAAAGCATGAAACAGAAATAATAAAAAAAAAAAGCTTTCTCTAGAGGCAGAATGTCAGGTTTCATACCCACAAGCAGTAGTGGATTTTTCCTAAAAATTATTATTTCAAGCCACCCTGTGGCATCTGATCTATTTTTTGCTATTTATTACCGTGACAATGTCATGTCCTGCAACATTTTTGTTACAGTTTTATGCCTTGGAGGCAACTTCTTACTTGACCCTGTGTCTGTTTGAAACCAGCTCTGGTTTATAAAGTAGCAGTTCCTTGTTCCAGCCTGGTGTTAAGAGCTCTTTTCAGGGAATCTGTGCCTAAGTTGTGGTGTCATAGGACCGGGAACCATCACAAGCGTGTATCTGACATCAGCTCAGAACACAACTTTCAAAGTACAGAATAACCAGGAGATATGGATACACCTATGCAGAAACCTGGACAAAGAAACAGCAACTGTGGGAATTTTTTCCAGCATCTACCATGTATTGCCCACCCAGAGTCTCCAAAAGCAAGGCATGGGAAGCCTGGCCCAGAGGCAGATTCCCTTCTATAAATGAGGATGTTAGAGCTCGGTCCTGCCTTTAAAAGAACAAGGCTATCTGGAGTGGGAGGTGCTGGGTTTAAGTCCATTTACCACAGAGCAAAGGAACAGGCAGTGTGTACAGTGCGGGGTGGGGCAGCGCGTCACTGGCACCGCTCACCCAGGACTGCTTTTCTCCAGGGAAAACAACCCAGCATGCTCCATCCTGGCTTCCCAGCAAGCAGTTCCCTCACCTGTCCTTCCCTGTGACTGCTCTGGGGGGGAAAGTTCTCCATAGTGATCACCCCCAGCACAACCCACGAAACGTGTGAGACCAGCTCATAGCTTAATTTCACTTCTGTAATTACAGTTTGGAGTTTTTCCCTTCCCTCAGGCTTCAGACTTTGAAATGTTCAACTCCTAGGGCTGCGCCTTGTCCCACCATCACCTCCCCAGTCACCTCTGAGATGGTGAAGTCACTCTAAAAGCATCACAAAGCTCTGGACCACCGATGGCAATACGGGTACAGAGAGAGTGTGTTGGCTTCCTGCTGTGAGGAGGACAGGCAAAGCCTGATCCAGCACAAAGCTCGGCTGGCAGAGGCGGTAAGCCTGTTGTATAAAACATTTTGGACATATCTGAAGCAGCCAAGGGAGCTAATGCACTCTCAGCACTTCCCAGAGTGCAGGCGCAGCATTTCTGATCCAATTCTAAGTGTTCTGACGTGAGACGTGGTTTCACGATATGCTGGTTTCAAAAACATAATCCAGCATAAAGGATATTTTTAACAGGGATGATTTCAAGAAACTGCTTCACCACTTCCACAGGCAGGAAATTCTCCAAGTTTGCTTATTGCCAAATCCTGCAAACTTTACCTGGTTACCAGATGACAGTCTTCAGAAAATCTGCAATATTTCCATGTTGGAGCAATTACTCCAAAGTAAGATGGGACATGATATCACTTCAGCTCACATCCACAGGGCTGTGATCAGAGCACACAGGTGTAAAACTAAACCAGAAGGTCATACCTACCAAAACCGAATGCCAGCACACACACACATGACTCAGGCAGAGGAAAACACTTCTCCAAAAATATAAGACAAGTAAAAAAACCAGTGGGCTTTCAACCTCATCCTCACTTGGGTGCCAACTGCTCATCTGGAAGACTTTATAGCAATGGTTCCCTGGGGTGACAAGACAAAATCTCTGCTGAGGAAGGTCACTGGCATCGGTCCCGGTGCATGCATCAAACGCTAATTTAATAACAGTCACTCAAAACTAATGCAGACCTGAGAGCCAGAAATGCAAACAGCCAACTTTGAAACTAAACTCCCTTCTTGCCTCCACTGGCTGCACTGGGAAGTAAAAAAAAAAAAACAAAAACAAAAAAACCCAACAACAACAAAAAAAAACAAACCACAAACACAAAACCCAGCAAAACCCAAAAATATAATAAAAAAATCCCCACAAAACCACAAGCCAGTGGAAGTTTACTGAAGATGAAGAAACAACATTTCCGGAGAGGAGAGAAGGGAGAGAAATGCAAACCCAAGTTATTTTAAAGTCATCTGAGACTAAACTGAAATAAAGAATTTCATCACTTCCACCAATTTAGGCTCCAGTCAGAAGAAAGTCACAGCCCACAGCAGCACAGACCCAGGGAGCCGTTCTGTCTCCTAGGAGCGCCAAGTGTTCACCAAAACACTGATTACACAAGCCACAGGGCCCAAGGGATGCTGGTCCCTCACGAGTGACACCCACGAGGATCACTCAGCACAAACACGACTGCAAGTGACAACTGCCTTCTGCACGGCCACAGATCCTGCTCCAGGAGAGCATCTGCCCTGCCTTCTGGGGGCTGTGACCGCGCTGTTGTGACAACACCATGTACGTGTGGTCCCTGGCTACCGCTAACCAGACTTGCACCCACAGGCAGGAAAACTTCCACTCCTCAAAATTTCATGTCATAATAGCGGAGGGGCAGGTCGGTAGGAAACTGCTGTAAAAGAGCACTGGCAGCCAGTGGGATAAAAGACAGTCTGAGGGAGCCTCACTGCCATGGCCACCAGCCCATCCACACAGTCCCACCCTTGGCAGCACCTGCAGAGAAAGCAAAGGGGGATTTTTGTAAACTTTGGAGCACAGAGCAAAGCACCACCTGCGGGTGCCCCTTGCCCGTCCGTGCACTCAGCTGGTGAGAGCAACGTGTTACGGTGACCTGTTCGTCACCTCGCCCTCGAGGGGTGATGCCAGTGAGGAGCGGCCCGAGTCCGTGATCTTTACACTCGGCCCTGCAGACCAATTAGTCATTAATAAGAGGCTGGCCCAGAGCAGGCGGGGGCACATGACTGCGTTCTCGCCGCATTAGTCAGCGGACGGAGCGATATGGGTTCCTTCACCAGGACACCAACTCAAACGTGAGGAACATGATGCAGCATAAAAGTAGAGTGGTGTGAGCAGACAACACATGGTCCTGCATAAAGGCAACGCATTTAGAAATGTTCAGCTCACCTCACCAGCAAAATGTGTTTGCTTCATGGGAGAGTCGTGATCTTAGTTTGGTTCTCAGTGTCCTAAAGCTGGATTTACAGCATCCTCCAACCACAGCCAAGAGCACAGAACCCAAGTGCTGAGCAGGCAACTCCAAAGTTTTAACAAGACTGTCCTCTACGTGACATCCATTTAAGGGCAGCTCAAAATAGACTTACTCATATCAGCCTAAAACAAGACTGCGAAGAAAACAACAGCCCGAGAGCTGAAGAGTAGTTCCTTGCCAGAAAGTGTTCACAGCTACTTCTTGTGAACTCCTTCCTTGTGACCCATCGCCATGGAAGAGCAATTCCCCCAAAGCAAGACGTCTGGGTCCTCCAAAGTAACCTAAACACTAGTGTAATGACTGATGAGCTTGGATAGAACACCAAGCAGACTTCTGCAAGACAAGAGAAAATGAGATTTTAGCATTGGTATTTCTTTCAGACAATGTCTGGAAAACTTCATCCACTCAAGGAAAGGACTTTGAAAGAAATCATTCTTCTGGAGAGAAAAAAATTAAAAAATTAAGATCACTTGCATCTCCTTTTTCCAGAGGAAGGATACTCGGACCCCTCTGCAGCCACTCAAGTAAGCTTGTCACTGGAATGAGCTCCTCTCCCGATACGGCAACTGGCTCCTTCCGACTCCAGAGCTCTAGTCCATAAACATGGACTTCTCAGACATCCTTCAAATGTTCTCTTCAGATTTCCCAGGTTCCTCTGCAACTCAGCCCTTTACCCATGAGGGTTTCAAGCCATGGTGTTTTAACACAAGCAAGATCCATAAAAAATTACTTTACAGCTCCCTCATTCTCTTTGCTCTTCTTTGGGAACTCTGTATAGAGCAAGAGTTGCTACTTCTGTTTTAGGAACTATAAACTCAAAGGCATCTTCAAGAACCACAAGTTGATGCTAACACACTGTGCCGGTTTGTCTGGGGTACAGCCCCAGTTACTGCCCTGGGAGACAGCAGCAGTGCTCGGTTGCCAGCTGGGGTTAAACCAGGACAGTCGCTTCGGCGCCCAGTGTGGGGCATGAAGGGTTCAAAATAACGACAGACCTGGTTGGAACGTGCTGGATGGAATTTATAGCTGTTGTTGCCCTGTGGCTATTAATCAGCAGGCTCTGTGCTTGCCATGGGCACCTGTGTGCTGGAGCCTAGAGCTCGTCAGGGGCTGCTTCTGCTCTCAGTGCTCACCCGTGCTGCCTTATCACCTCGCTGCGCTGGGCCTGGGAACGTTCCGATAACAGCAACGACAACACGGCCGCGCTGGGCCGTGGCCAGGGCACAGCTGCTGAACTGGGCAGGCTGGCACTCCAGTGGGAACTTGAGTCCATGGGCTGTGACCTGTGGATGAGTCCTGCGGGAGCAGGACACCCCGAAGGGTAAGTCCGTGCTGGAGAAGGTTCATCTCAAAGCATCTGGCCACCTTGAAGCAGCAGTGGCTGTGCATGAGGTCACCCCGGAGCGCCTCAAAGCTTGGGTCAATCACCCACCGTCTGCTTTCATCCTCTTTTCCCCGTGCACCTGCCTAAGACACTGCAGACAGCCATTCTTTGGGAGGAAACCTCAGGAAAACAACTTGCCATAACTGGTCTGAAACAGTTGGTTTGCTTTGTTATAGATAATTCATAAAAGCACAACAGGACAAAGCAATTTTCACGCTCCTTTTTTAAGCTGTCAGGGCCAAGGAAGCGTTTTGCTGACGTAGTGATTCAGAAAGTAAATAAATAAGAGATGAAAAGCCATTCTGCAGTTTGGCATTTCAGGTGTGGCCACAAAACGATTCAGCATGTCTGGGGATGGGGATGGCAATGCATGGTCAGCAGCCATGGAGCATCATCTGCCCAATGTGGTCATCTCCCGGCTCTTCGTAGCTGCTCCGATTCATCCCTGACTCAGCAGAAATCCTTCCCAGTGGTATTCCTCAGTTCTGTACTTACACGAGTTGGTGCCTGCAGATTTTACCATACATCTTCAACTCCAAATCTCCATTCCAGAAAACAGTACCAAAGCAGCCAACTCCAGCCAATTTAAAAGAAGTTCAGACAGGAAGCTGCCTTTTGGGCCTCAGAAAGCAGAAGAGAGGACAGAGTCATGGGTGTCCCTGGCAGGCCACCCACCTCACCGCATTTCTCTTAAATACAGGCTGCAACCCCCATGGCTGGACCCAGCTGGACCTGTTCAGCAATCACACACACATTGGAGACACCTGCTAACAAAGAACTGCCTTATGTCCAGCACCCAGTTGCAACATGGCTGTTTAAAGGTAAACAGGAAATAGGCCACAGTAATATTCAATCCCAGTTATCTGCACCCATTATCTTGCATTTTTTTATTGCTAAGCAGAATAACTGGCCTGGGAACAGAGCCAGAAAAGCTGGGCTGATACCACAGTTCAAGACTTCATAGATATTACTGAGAATTACAAGTTAAGGGTCACATCCATAACTGTACTGACCTCTCCACAGAACCCCCCAGGTACCTTGAATGAGTCACAAGTCAAACCTTCCCAGGAAAACACTGAGGTGATGGTAATCCAAGGCATTACTGGACCAGGAACACTTAATGCAAAGGTGCCTCATTCATCATTTAGAACTAAAAAGGCAGAAACAGGTTCAAGAAGGATGGGCTTCATTTGTAGAAAAGTTATTACAGAAACTTTTACAGGGATCTCTGCACTCCCACATTTCTGAAGGGACATTCAGGTTATTTGCTGGGAGATATATTTTGAGCACGATGAGCTTAAGTTGGTCTTTCAATGCTTTTTAATAAATTAGGTTGTACTGCTAATGTTCAGTGAACTGGACTCTTCTAGCTTGATCTTTAATTCGAGTAATTATTTTAAAAGCAGGAGACATGATCTCCCTTTATTCAGTCTCTGGAGAGGATTCTGACACTGAAAGATACAGTTGCGGTTTCCACAGGGTTGTTTTCAAGTGTATTTCCTTTCAACAAAATTTATGTTATTGTATCTCTGGCAAAGGAAAGAGATGGGTGACCCAAACAAAACTTGGGAAACACAGAGGTTTTACTTTTGCAGCAATTCCTGTTCTTTTGTTCACAGGTCCAGAGTGCCCATCCCAGGTTACATTATAGTACAACGATCACGGTAAGGTGCCCGCTCCTTTAATTTATACTGCCAGTAGGAATAAGCCATGAAGCTGAGCAGTCAGAGCATCCTTGGCTGGAGCCCCATGCCCACAATCGCCAAGGCAGGGCGCCTGGGCTTGCCTTGTCGGTGAAGCACGGGCCTAAGCCCACGCTCCGAGCCCAGGCTTGCTCACATTCCTTCTGTGCTAGCAGGCTCTCAGGCTGAGCTTCAGAGCACTGCCAAGGGGGCAAATGAAAAGCCAACATAGGCAGGCGGATGAGCTGATGGCTGTAGGTACCTTCCAACTGAAATATGCTACTGTAAATCAATATTCTATTCTGCAGCCTCTCTCTGACACCACCCTTCGAGGTCCTATCAAAGATGCACTCAAGACTTTGCACTGGTTTTCCATCAGTTTCCAACCCCACCCTGCAAGCAGCTCACGGCTGCAATGTAGACTTTGTCCCCGTACCTCTCAGGCCCCACTGGATCAATTGTCTCCATGCACTGTCCTATCTCACCACACATTTCTCCTCTTCGTGCCAGTGGAACTACTCATGCAGGACTCACCCCAGCACGGCACTTCAGCGTGGCCTTAAAGGTCAATGGGTTGAATTACCTCCAGGCCAGAAGTCACCTGTGCTGAAGTGTTTTGTGGCACTTAAGGCAATGGTTCCACGTTTCCAACCCTTCTGCACCGATACAGGTGGCACTGCACTGAAACTCCACCAGCAGCGCTACAAAGGCATCCAGCACCGCTTCCGTGGAACGCCACACTCACACTTCTCCTGGGGCAGCGCTCCTCAGACCTGGTTATTGCTCACCTAAGAGATCATGAGATGTTAAACAATGGATGTGGAATACTCCCGTGGCACCACACGCTGGATTGCTGTGCCACTGAGGCTCTGGAACAGAGCTTCGCTGGGGACACAAGAGAACAAAGCACCGTCTCTTTTTCCCTGGTGATGATTGTTCCTGCCCAGAAGGACACACAGGAGGCTCTGTTGAGTGGGGCTGCTGGTCTTGAGCTGTGCTCTGTGTCTGCTGAATGCACAAATCGTCACCCGGGGAAGTGAGCTCACACCAAGCAAATTTAACAAGAATTTAGGTAAAATCCACTTCAAGATCACCACATTTGCCAGCCCTGAGACCTAAGCAAAACGAGGAGGTCCAGTTCCTACGTATGAGAAATACACTTCAACTCCAGTGCAACACGCAGGTTTAATATGCTTAAATGTCACTTTTCCTCGAGCTACTGAGCAACTATTTCCCAACCTCATTCTATACAGTCTTCTCATATTTAGTAACCTTGATGAAAGATCTTTACGCTTACGTCGAAGGACTGACAACGCGTCTGAAGTGTTATACAGTCACAGGTACAATAAAAGCAGTTAAGTTTTGCAACCTTCTGTTCAAGGTTAAGAGTTGAAATGAGATCAGTAAACCTTCAGGAAGTGATTAAAACGAAGTAAAAACTTATTTATAAAAAGGGGGGAAAATACTCTAATCTTCAAGTTGCACACACGAGTGCAAAAGAGAGGCAAGTTCTGTTTTGGTGCCTACTATACAAAATAGAGAAAACAGGAAAATTTTAATAAAGATGATTAGTTAACATGCTCCAGTTGTTGTCTTTGACTTCAGATTACACATCTGCATAGTCATCAGAATCAGGGCCTTTGCACGTCTTGTTCAGAAACTAGTAGCAGAAAAAGACCAAAGACACCACAGGAATAAATGCTAAGTGAAAAAAGCCAAAAATTTGTTGCACACGCAAACCCACCAGGATTTATTGCATAACACCAGTTCATTGTGGTAACTTGTAAAAGAAAGTAAAATTCAATCTCCCCTGGGGAACAATCACATCAAATTTCAGCCTGTTTCATTAACTCCACAGATGAGCAGCAGTCACTTCACAGAGGTCAAAAGAAGAGGTACCATTCCCACCACAGTCCTGTATTACTTATATATTATTACTAATTATATTATTATCATTAGAATTGAACGAAGCTATTTTTGTAATTATCATTCCTAAGACAATAAAGGGATCTGAGTAATCCTCAGTCTTAAAAGAAGTCATTCAAACAATTACCACCACCACCACCACATTCAGGTTTTCAACTCACTTCGAGACACCAGATGTATGGATCAATACTTATAGAAGGACAATTAAGGCTTATTTCAAGACAGATCTAATACAAAGTATTTACCAATCATATATTATATAGTAGCAAAAGAGAATGTAGTTATATAATACAGTTGGGATTTGAAACACCAGGACTTGGAAAATTCTGCTTCCCCGCTAAAAGGATTTCCTTAGGAGTAGGAAATATACAGATCAGTCTCCATCTCCCTCCGTACACATTTACGTATATAAATAATACCTCTGTTTTAAATCCTCCTTCAGTTTCTGTTTTACTTTGGCAGCAGAATGAGCTCTGCTAACAGCACACGTTTCTGGAATTCAGATGCTGAAAGTTCATTTGAGCCACAAAATCAAAGGATGCTGATACTGGTGGCATTGAATCATTACTTCTGATTTTTCTGGATAGAAAAGGAGATAAAAAACAAGCCTGTTTGCAATTTCCCCTGCTGTACTCGGAAGGCTTAGCTGTACTCCAACAATACAGATTTACACTGTTCAATTTGGGCAGAAATGCACAGTTCCAAACCAAACTGAAGGCCAAGAACTGAGATGTAGCCTTCTTTGATTTTCTAATTTCTCCCGTAAAACTCCAGGCAACTTCACCCCACTGACAGTCCCTGTGGTAAGTTCAAACCTTCCTTACGAGAAAAGCTCCTAATTGCGGGACAGCAACTCAAAGACATTTTTATCTCTTCAGTTAATGTAATTAGGCCATTGATAAACAAGAGTTCTGCAGCTTTTTCCCTACACCATGCACTGTTTTATCACCCAATTACGGGCGCCGTAATTGTCTCCGACATCTCCAATGGCAATAAAAAGCATTCCTGCCACAAACTGCACATGACCCTGTGCAAACTCAGGAGAAACAAGATGCTGCAGCCACCCAAAGTTCAAGGGCAGGGGGGCAGAAGCCTTGCTTTGAGCAGTTGTGGGAATTCCTGCAACCTTGACCATTTTATGGCTGTATTTTCATTTCAAGCCACGCAGGGAACCGAGCCTTCTTAACTGAGTTAAGAGAAAGACCTTTGCCTCCCCATCCGAGTCTTGCTGTTTAGCAGGAGCACAAAAGAGAAGCTTTCCTTCCACCAGACGCAGCACAATGACACAGAGACGCGCTCCTTTATCAATATTAACCGTAAACTGCTATTACTGGCTTTTCAAAGAGCACTCCCCCTCCCTTTCCGAGCCTTCTAAGTGGATTTGGAGCCGGAAGCAGCTAATTGACTTGGAACGAGGAGTTATCAGAACCTCTTTTAATTTGCTCAGAGCGAGAGTTCCCATTCTCAACCTAATGCACACAGAAAATACGTGCGAGGCAGGGCGCTGGAGCGTGACAAGGATGCTCCTGCGCTGAGGCCATGAAGGCATTTTCACCAGCACCGAGGGACCGGCCGGCGCCGCAGCACCGGAGTCGGAGCGCCGCGAACGCCGTTTGCAACGAGGCGTCTTCAAAAACCCTCCTCCAAAGTCCTCCGGTTCTCCCAGCCCGTAGGAAGGAGACGGAGTGCAAACCAGTAAAGTTATACTGTTTTGATAAGGAGGTGTGTTACAATGTTATGACATAAAATATAAAAACTTGAGTTTAAAAAAAACGGAACCAAGGTGATCGGCAAATCCACAGTAACATGTGGCAGGTAGGCACACAGGAGCATCCCTTGCTGTACCCACAGGGCCCGTTTTTGGGCACTCAACTCCAAAAACACCTATTTCCCCCAATATGTCTTTGCTCAAAGCAACACCTTGCCTTTATGACTGTGTCTCTCTGGGAGGACAGCATCTCTGACTGCGACTGCAAACAGCAGTTCGCAGACTTACTGGAAGAAAAATAAAGAAAACTTTTCTCTATACTCTCTCACACAGCAATTTTCCTTCACTGCTTTGCCCAAAACACCTCCCAGCTCTTTATTTACTACGGCTCTCCAGGGTGGCAGCATTAGAAACCCTTCAGCCAGACACATAAGTGGTTTCCTCACCCTCTTTGATAAGCAGGTAGATCCGAAAACAAAGGGACTTATAGATTTTTCCATTCTCACGGGGATGTTTTTCTGTGAACTGCACTTTGTGCACAAATTCAACTTTTTCTTATCAGCGTAAGACATCAGTAATCGAAGCATTTGCCCTACACCCACAGCATTTCAAAAGCTCCCTTTAAAAACCTGCTACAAGGAATACCACAACACAGCACCAGTATATGAGGCTGTTCTCTGGCTTCAGAGGAGTTTCAAGATTTAAAATCATAACATGGAAGCTTGAAGGAGAACCCTGCACGGTTGTGAGCTGCAGAAAATCCTGCCGGACCTTGCTGGGAGCTGACTGGATGAGTGCAGGGTGTTACCTTGCCAGGAATGCCCTGTGCACACAAATGAAACCTTCATCCCTCCTCCCCACAGCTTGGGGGGACGAAAAAAAATAAAAAAACAAAAGAAAAAAGAAAGATCCATAATTCCTTCTCATCCCACTTTTAAGTCAGGACAGCAGCAGGGGTGAAATGATGAAGAAGCAGATTGCATTAACATTTGCCCTTCGGATCCCAACAAGCCTCACAGGCAGGTGAAGTTACTGAGAGCTAAAATCACCAGCTGAACCCAGGCTTTGCAAAACTGAACCCATCCTCCGACACGACCAGAGTCACCAGGAAAGGTCTTTGAGCACAGAACGGCAGCCAGGGAAGGAAGAGCACAGACTAGGACAGATCAGCTCATGTACAAGCTCTGAGCGAGCAGAGATGCAAGCAGTCCTGTTTAATTATTCTGCACAGGACTGGAAACTGTAACAAAATGAAGGTTCGCATTAAATACTTGCTGAGGTTCGGGTGCCAAAGGATTTTTGGTCGGGGGAGACTCTGATGCACAATTTCCTACTGATATCAACCAAAATAAGAACTAGGCATATTCCTGCAGCCTATCACTTAGCACCATATTCTGTCCCACACACAATATGAAACTCTACACATTTTGTTAACACCACCTAGACGAGTTTCTTTTTTTTTTTTTTTAAATGGGAAATAGACCCATTACAGGAATAACCAGAAGAACAAAGCCCCTAAGTAGCCGGCAGCACACGCACCAAGTCCCATTTAGACGCACAGTAACTGCACCTCTCTGACACAAAAGGCGCAAGTCCCTATATTTAGTACGTGGAGCAGTTCTCCATCGGAGCTGCTCCTGCTCGGATCTGCCCCAGGGCCCAACCTCGCCCCCTCACGCACCCAGCTTCACCAAGAGGAGCAGCTCTGCGGAACGACTCCGCAGGCTCCCGCCGCGCCCCGAGCCACGCGCTCCTGGAAGAGCCCGGCGCCTTTTCCCACGCCCTGGGAGCTCTCGGCACATCCGAGTGCACCGGCTCCTCCTGAACGCGAGTGCTGAAGGGGTGCGCTCCTAAGGCAGGAGAAATACATTAATAACTAACGTTGTAGAAATAATAATAATAATAATAAAAAACCCCAAACCAAGCCCAAAGATGGTTAAATCTTCATTTCCCCCGCGCGCTGTCGCTCTGCGTGGCAGCGCTCCACAGGAAGCGCCAAAAGGGCAAACAAGCAGCGAGGAGCTGGTCTTGTATAATAAAACACCCCGTACGGCCACACACCAGGTGGAAAACTGAAACTCTGGGAGGGACGAGGATCCCCCCGACCCGGCGGCTGCTGACAACTCGCTGAAGATGAACCGAAACCGTAAAAAAAAAAAAAAAAGTTTTCCAACACCGTGAAAGGTTTCTAAAATTGGCTTCCAGCTGAGCTGGGCACCGAGAAAGAGAGCGAGGAGACAAAAGCGTGTCCCGGCGCTGCCGCTCGCTCACCTCCGGGGCTCGGGCTTGCGGCGTTCCTCCAGCTTGGCGGCGGGCGGCGGCTGCGGGGCAGCCGGGGCGGCGGGCGAGGGCTGCGGGGGCGCTGCGGGCGGGCTCAGCGGGGCATGGCGGCGGCCCTACACCTGCCCCTCCGTGCCCGTGTCCGTGCGGCTGAGCGCCCGCGGCAGCCCGAGCGAGCGGCGCGGCTGTGCTGGCGGCGCCGGCCCGGCCCGCATTTAAAGCCGCCGGCGGGCTCGGCCGTCCCCTTGCCCGCTCCCATCCCGGCCCGTCCCGTCCCATCCCATCCCCGGCCGCCGCTCGGCGTCACGGGGCCCGGGGCGGGGAGCCCGGAGGAGGAGTCTGCGGGCCGGGTTTGCGGCTCCCCGCCCCGAGCCCCGCGCTCCGGGCGCGCCGGGGCAGGTGCGGAGCCCCGCGGCCGGAGATGGGGAGGATGGCAGCCAGGGACACAGCCCCCGGGGAGCTGGGAGCGTGTGTCGCTCCCGCGGCGGGATCCCTGCCACTGGAAACGCACGACCCAGGGCGCATCTGGGTCGTAAAGGACACGGCTCAGAGAAAAAAAAAACACCCAAACAAAACGCAACCAAACAAAAACATAAAAACATCCCCAAAAAGAACAACAACAAAACACCTCGGGGAAAATGTAGAAACCATCATTCGGTCAGCTCACGATAATTTTCCAAGGAAATAATACCTTACATGTAGCTTCCAGCACGGCAAGGCTCACCTTGTTCACCAGTCTAGTCCTAGTTCTTCCTCTCTCTCCTGCACACACACTTCTATGGACACTAATCACTCTTCCAAAGGTTCCCTCTGGACTGGTGTTGGATGAGAGCAGCAGTGCCAATATTCCACATCTTGTTCAGTCAGCTGTGGCTCCTGCCCTCAGCTTGACTGTCCAGGCCAAGGTGACGAGATCCATAAAATATTTTTAAAGCCCAGAGCTCTGTGAACAGCTCACAAGGAACATGGCAGAGCAGCAATCCATCACGGGAAGGACACAGACTCTCAGGGGAACAAAGGAGGCTATTGTAGCTCTGTAGGGGGAAAACTCCCCTTCTTCGGCAAGGTTTAGGATTACCACAGGCAACTGCCTCTTCGGCTGCTCCTCACTACCAAGTTCCACTTTTGTCACCTGTCCAAACTCCGTACTAGGGAATGACATGCAATCCATTGGCCAGGCAAAAAAGCAGCAGCAACAGAAGACACAGCACCTGCACAGTGGAGTTGAGAGCACTGCAGAAGGATGCCTCTGCTGAATTCTCCCTCTCCCCCTACTGCTGTCACCCCTATGCTGTCCCCAGCCCCTGAGAACAGACAATTGGCTTTAAGCCACTGTCCCCTCACCCTGGTTAATGTTTTCTTCAAAGATGTCAGAGCCGTGGTCTGCACGTGGATGGGTCAGGACTTGGGCTCCACTGCTCTCTTTGATAAATCCAGTTCCTTAAGTACATGTTCTTCAACAACCAGTGAGTTTCCAATGGGTACAGCAATGACTCCCATGCTCACAGCTGTATTTCATTTCAAGTAATGACAGTCCCTTATTAACAAAAGCAGAGCACCAAATCAATTGGGAACCTCTGCATACTCAAGACCTAACCCAACTCTTCCCCTCTTCCACAGGCTCTGAAGCAAGGACTGCTCTCTCCATGCTCCAGCTCCCTGATGATGTGCCAGTTAGCCTGTACCTTCACTTCACTTTATTTTTAAATGACCTGGGAAGCTCCTGAAGAAATGACACATTAGCCACTTGAGAAGACTGGTGTTGTTTCTTGCCACTTAGGCAACTCATGGGGGTTCTGGGATCCCTCCAAAGGTTGCAGTCCCTCAGTGAAAGCACCTCCTGGATGCTCCTCAGCAGCACTCAGAGCCACAAATAGCTCTTAGCTCGCTATTTTAGTAACAAACCTAAATAACTCCCTTACCAATTCCAGTTTTCCTCACACCTCACTGAAACTTCACATACTGTCACTTTAAACCTGTGCATTGGATTTTCTGGCTAAAAAAAAAAAAAAAAATGTTTTGCCATTAGGATGCATGATTCCAAGTCAGTCTTTAAATATACCATCGCTACATTTAATCATCTAAAACCCTACCAAGAGCCACTTCCAGAAGCCCTTAAATCAAGAGCCAGGGCAGTTGTCTCGGACAAGTTTGAAAATGAGTACGCTCTCTGTGCAAGAGAAACACCCAAGTAAAATGCACTAATAATCCTGTCTGTCATCGTGACTGACAAAATAAAACCCGCCGGCTAGAGCCGACTTGTCGGACGCGCTGTATATATATGTACCTTTTGGCATTTCTTACGCGGCTTGGCTCGCGCGTTCCCGCTCCAAACCTACCCAGCCATTTCCAATATTTTCTCTGTTTGATTTAATAACCGGAGATAAGCTCGTCACTCAGGCCCGCAGCCCGCTAGCTTTCCCCCCGCTGAACAGGCCACGGAGAAGCAGTTTGGCTCGGGAAGCCTTTGGCTGGCTGTTTGAACCTGCCTTTCAAGCCTGCTGGACCCAGCCCTGCTCACAAGGCACAAAGTCAGCCTTCGCCAACGCCAGCCTCCCATCCCAGCTAAGGCAATGCCTCAGCAGGGCACAGGACAGGATGCCACCTTCACCAAAACGCCTGCTGCCGCACAGGAATTATTTGGCTGCCTCGTCATCCAGCGCACACACATTCTCCTCACTCAGCTAACTCAGGAACTCGTTTTCCAGCGAGGTCACGCAAGGTATCGCTGTCAATGACAGCATCTGACATGTGTATGGATAATGAGAACAGGCAAAGTTCTGATGGTGAAGATTAGAGAACATACACACGCGCATGCTCGGTGGGACTGGAAGGGTAGAACTTTCCCTGTGGGCAGGTTATTCCATAAATACATCTTGCAGCCTTTCTGGTAGGTTCCTCGGAAGCCGCTCATGCTGACCACAGCGTTGTCAGTCAGAGGCGACGCTGAACGAGATGGAAACTGGCAGCTCCTGCACTTCCAGGGGTTTGTGCAGACTACCCAGTGATACAATATTTACGTTGGATTAAGTCAGGAGTAATTCAGCCTAAGTCAGGAAGTTTCAGAGGATAAAAGGATCTCAATGGAAGGATCTAGGTGCAGAAAGACCGCAGACTGTGCTTGTCTCAGAGGCTTTGCCTTGGCTGACAAACCATCAGTGCCAGTCATCATTACAAAAGCAGCTCACCCTGAACACACCTGTGCATGCAGGAGATCCTCTTTACACCAACAAAATTCCCCAGACACGTTTTTGAGGACTCAATCCTTGTTCATAGCTATTTCCTCATGACCTTGAGGTGTTGGGGTTTTTTTGGTTTGTCTTACACAGACACAGTCATGCAGCTCATTGTAGCTACTGAATTCAAGGGAACAAATTCCCACACTGCATTCCTTAGTATTACAGCTGAATTAGTCCAATAGCACTGATTTCCAAGGGAACCACAAAAAGCAAGTCTGTAGCTCTCAGATTTGTATTCAAGTCATCAAGAATCAGGACTTGTCTGCCCTTCCCATCCAATTCCCAGGAAATCTAGACAGAAAACAGCATTTCAGCAAGCACTCCCTGATAGCTGATTAGTAAAGGTCTAAGGTGAGCAAACCTATTGGCTTTAAAAACTTGATTAGCAGGTCCTGCCTTTTCCAGTAGTCCCGCCTCAGTTAGCTGTGAAAACAACATGCAGTGGGGAGCTGGCTTAGTAAGAGCCCCAGCTCAGCCCTGCCTGCCTGCCCACTCCCTGTGAAACCACTGCAGGGCCCTTGGAAGCAAACTGCCAAATTCCCACTGACTTCCCCTGCCTCGATCTTTTGCAAGAGGCAGAAACAGGAGGTGCTGAGAAACACTCAGGTGAGGCAAGAGAGCCAAATGCTGGAGAGTTAAGGGGCTTTTGGCAACGGTGCCCTCGATGTGCTTCTCATGAATAATGCACTAAGTCTGCTTGAGAGCAATGAGCCATCCTGGAGCACTCGGAGAGCCACTCAGGTCACAACAGTCCCCTCCTTCGGAGCACAAGAAGAAGTGCTATGGGGATTTCACTGGGTAGGGCAATTGCTTCTGGTACCTTCCAATACTCCTGCTAGCTTCCGAGAGCACAGCGTGTTTGCCTCCAGAGCTTCGAAAACACACGTTGTCTTACACTCACCTGGAAAGCAACACAGGTTTGGGCTTTGCACAGACCTGTGAGCAAGACCTGCCGGTCCCCTACCAACTTCCAGGATTGAACTCCCTAAAACACTCATATTTCCTTGCAAAAACATCCCTTATCCTTTCAGCAAGAGCAAACTCCTCCACGCACCAAAGCGCCGCACCTCTTGCATCCGTGCCTGCCAGGAGCCCCCGAGCTGCTCGGGGCCGGGAGAGCGCAGGGCGGGAGCCTGCGGCGCTGCTCGGGGGCCCTCTGCTGGGAACCAGCCCCCCTTCCCCCGGCACCCCCGGAGCAGCCAACCCCAGCTCCAGCCCCCCCGCCCCGAGAGGGGCGAGCGGCCGCTGTCCTCTCGTGGTGAGCCCTGGCCCTGGGGAGCAGCGGAGAAAGAAGATTTCACCCGCCTCAAGTCGTGTCCCGCTCCCTGCTCCAGGGAACGAGGCCAAACCAGCCTCTGGTCAGAGCCAAAAACGCAGGGCTTTGTTAAAATAAAGAAAGTGTGTTTGTTCCTGCACCCACAAAACCCACCAGAGCGTAGGATGCCGAAACACGCGCTTCCGCCACCTCCAGCTGTTGGGAGGCTGGGACAACAAATACTCCCACCTCTCTGGAAGGAGGAGAGGGCTAAGGAAGAGCGGAGCAGCCCAGCTGACTGAAGCACTTCTGTGCTCTCAAACACATCGCCTGCTCTCTGCTTCAGAGCAAGTTCAGGCAGAAAGCAGGTCAGAAGGGACACATCCTTTCACAGATCAGGGCAGGAGGGAAATCCAGGGCTGAAGTCAGCCCCCTGCAGCACAAGGCTCGTTGTTACCCCATGAAAATGGGGTACAGACCTGGAAGCGCCTCTCTGCTCTCTGATAAGTATGGGTGGGCAAATGGGGGGAGCAGTATTTACATCAGGAGGATTTATTCTGTTCCCAGTTTCTCCCCAGCTGTCATTTTGATGGGTTTAATTCTCTTCCTCATTCCTCAGCTATTGGCATCCTGGGCCAAAAAAAAAGAAAAACAAACCACAAAGAAATCCCAGAGGGATGGGCCAACCAGCATTCCAGCCCATTTGTACAGCACCTGCACTGTGGTCCAGACCAATTCTCCTGAGCACTAAATCCTTACAAGAGCAATAACCACCACCATTATCAAAATCCTCCTCACCTCCTGTGCAGCAGCTCAGGAAAGCTTCTAATATTTTATTGCTGACTGGAAGGACGTGGAGAAATCTCACCCTCTCTCCGTGTAAGGCCCAGTCCAACAAACAGCATGACTAGTACAGATCAACCTGCAACTTACTTGGATTTCTGCTGTCAAAGCTCAGCAGCCCCCCAGCCAGCCTTCTTACCCTCTGCTTGAAGATAACTTCCCACAAGCAGATGGTGACAGGCATCAGAATTAGAGATAGTTTCCCTGATGTACACTGCTTCCTGCCTGCTCCTCTAAAATTGAATCCTTGCCTCCTGACACTGAGAGCAATCTGGTCTCGAGCATCCAATATCCTGCAGGAAAGTAAATGGAATGGCAGGTCACCGTGATCCTCTTAATTCAAGACTATATCTTTTCCTGATGTAAAAAAATCCCATCTGGGACACCTCCACAGGGCTTGGGAGATGCCAAATGACAGCAGCAGCAGGAAATCCGAAATACACCATCAGTAACACAGGTCCTGTACTGATAAATCACCAAACTTCTCTACTTAATCCAACCATATACACACCTGAGTGTCCTTCTCAAGTGATGTCCTGCAATGGACACTTGGAAAAAAAGCTATAAAGCTACCACAACAGCAAACTACACAGTAATCCATGGAGATCTGTATTGCTCAGCCCCAGCCAATCCATCATTAATTGATTTCCAGTGCCATTTAGGTTATTGTTCTTGGAGCACTGTTTTTCCCCCTACTTTGCCAATTTAAACAACAGATATTCATCTCAATGTTTCTTCTTCTTTTTCTCAGTTCACCTCAGCTCTTTGCCTTTAACCATTTTCCGATTGTACTAATACAGACTCTTTATTCCCAGGGAACAAGTGTGTTTCCATTGATTAAATTTTCACGTTGTTGCCAGGTTTTCCCTCTGCAGGCCCTCTTGATATGAAGAAAAAGGCTACCCAGGAGCAGCTGGTACTTACAATATAGTAACTCCACCATATATTCCCTTCTATCATTTAATTTCTAAACACCAGATCATTTTAAAGCGGGACACAATTTATGATGGCACACATCAAAGGTTGGCTTGGGCTGCTGGTTTGATTTTTTTTTCTTTCCTTTGGGCAGGGGTTTGATTTATTATCCCACTGTCCACCCTGGGTCATCAGAAATGTTTTCTTTTCAAATAATTAAACAGCAGCATTATCATTCACTCCTTTGGATTTTCACATCTCTTGTTCTGTCTCTCATCTTTTATACCAACATATCCTAAACAAAACATTGAAAACCAAACATTGGCAGGTTACACTTAGCCAGAAATTTCTGCTCTAAAAATAAAGCTTTGAGGACTTAATGATTTTTAAATTATTTGTTTGGTAATTCCAACAGAAACAGACTAGTTCAGAGCAAACAACAATTCCCCGGGAGCACATACAACTCCGAAAGGGCTTTCCCACTTTAGGGCAGTCTGAAGAGCAAAGCATTCTAGGGGAAAAAAAAAAAAAAAAGCAGAGTGAAAGTGAAACTGGAGAAATGTGTTGTCCAAGTCAAAACAAGGCCAAAAACAGAAGGGGAAAAGCATCCCTGAGAGCTGGCTGCTCTTTCAGCGCTCTTCCCAGCTCCACAGTTTTTCTGCTACAGCAGCTCCTGCACGTGCAGGCAGACAAGGAATACCCCCAGCATGGAGCCCCAGATCTTTGGGATTCACCCCAACGGAAGGGAGAAGCAACTCATGCTGATACCATCCAGAAGCAATGCAGTCCGTGGGAAAACCTTTGGATAGATACCTGTAAGTATGAAAACTTTCCCTGGCCAGCCCTGTCAGATATCCAGCACTCCTGTCCAGTGGAAGGTGTCCCTGCCCACAGCAGGGGCGTGGAATGAGGTGAGATTTTAGGACCCTTCCAACTCAAACCATTCTGTGATTCCATGACATTCTGGGCATTGCTCCCCACATTCAGCAGTTGCTGAGCTGTGCACTTCACGTGAGGCAGCACCAGGAAGTTCAGAGGAGAAACCTGCCCACAAGACCTGTTGCTGAAACCACCTTTTAAAATACCTCTCGTGGTTCCCTTCAGCAGCAGTCACTACAAAAGGCTGCAGCCAACAGCCCACACGCAAGCTCCTCTCCATGGGAAGGAGGCGATTTGGGGAGCAGAAGTTCAAGGGCAAGGAGTGCCTGGTGCTCTGGCAGATCCAGGAAGGGCAGGCAGTGGAACCTCAGAAGCGCTGACCTGCAAGAACAGCCATGAGGACCAGGCTGCCACGTACGAGAGATGAAGTATCCGACTGGCCTCGGCTCCTCCAGCCTTCCAGTGAGCCAAATAAATCCAAGGCATATCATCCTAAGACTAATAGAAATTAAGGCACTGTGTGAAGTAAAAATGTGCAGAAACAATATCTTCTGCCTTAAAAACCAATAAGCTAGGGCTTCACCTCAACATTTGTGTAGCAACAGGAGACGGCTGTCCTGAGACAACATCCCGCGCTGTGTGCTTTACGGGGCTCGGGCACGATGGAGTACTGATGGATATTTGGGACAGCATGTTCTGGTGGAGCGTTTTAAGAAAATACGAGTGCTGTCAAAGGGCAGGCTTTCACTTTATGCTTGCACATAACACCAGAATAAAATATTGCCTTTGGAGAATCTCACGTATCTTTTGATTAACACAAACACACGGGGAATATCTCCATCTCTCAGAGCCTTCAACTTTTCGCCTGCGTTTTCCCCCACACTCGTGGTCCCACCTCAAAGCCCCGTCCTTCCCCACCAAGGGAGGGGACATCCCCAAGGCACCTACCAGCCTGTCCTCTGAGGCCAGAGCATTCTCTTACAAAGCTGTGATCTGCAGTGGAGCAGCCAAGAGCTGCCTTCCGGGGCATGATGTTGTCTTCATGTTCAGCCTTGCTTGTGGTGGGAAGTGCAGGGGGGCCACTGACATCCTTTGTTCCTCCACTGCAGCACAGGCAGTGTAATCCAGTGTAATCCGTGTCCAAGCACCAGTGGTACCCCTAGGCCTATGGTGTAACTATTCCAGGTGCCACCCCTGATCCGCAGTGGCAGCCGAGGCAGTGGCAATACCAGTGCAGCAGAAGGTGGGAGACATTATATTCCCATCCCTCAGGACAATGTCTTCAGGCCTTTCCTTTCTCCCTTCCTGCCTATCTTATTTTGTGAGGTTATGTTCCAGCTTCTCACTCAAGACTCCTCACTGAGCTGATGGGGAGATTCCAAGGGATATTAATTGCTGTTTGAAATCACTTCAAAGGACCTTTTTTTCCCCCCTCTTGTATTAACAGCCGGAATGAGGAAATTGGTTTGGTTTTCATACTTACATCTGCTCCCCGAGTCTCTGCGCATTTCAAAACCCCATCTTAACCCAAGCCTGTTGCTATTCAGGGCTCCTGCTCCGTGCAGGCGCTCACACCCATTCCTTTCCACTTCCCCACAGATCTACAGCCCTGTGTTCCAACTGGCAGCCAGAGGTGCCAGAAATAACCACAAGAAAGGCTGCCATGAAACCTCCAGCCAAGTTTTGAAGATCCAAGCACTTGACACAAGCCTCAGTGCTTAGAGTGCTTCAGCTGAAGGCAACCTGAACTCGGGCTCATAAGGTTTGTGTATCAGGGATCAAATATCAAAAAAACGTAAATGCAATTACCTTTTTTTTTTTTCTTTCCATAAAAACATGCAGGGTAACAGTTGTTCTACAAGGCTGTTAGTGCATACTTGTAACAGTCTGCTGCTGTTCTGCCCCTCTGGTCCTAGCTAATGGCTGGTTTTCATTCCTAAGTGGTTCCCCCTGGCCCCCCCCCCGTCAAAGTCTATGCTACAGTGATTTTGGAAACTGGGTCAAAATGTAATTGCTACATTCCCATGCTTTGGGGTGGGGAAAGAAAATAAAAGGAGGAAGAATGGCAAGAAGAAATGGCGTTGGCGGTGAGCCAGTGCTGTGCTCCTCTCCCTCTCACCTGAGCCACAGCCCCAAGCGCTCCCACAGCAGCTCTTTTTTCCCAGCCCAGTTGTCAGGGAAGTGCCAGCGTGGGGTCTCCTGGCCGGACACCAGCCAGCCCTGCCCTCACGGCTGTGCTGGAGGACGGGAGCAGGCGGAAGATGCAGCTGGGGACTGGGGAAAGGCCCCACGAGAGGGGAGCAGCCCCAGCAGAGGACAAGCAGTCACTGCCCTGTGACTCTCAGGAGAGGCTGCAGTATCCAGCTCATCTCTCCAGAGCTCTCCCTGAGCCTGCCATTCCCATGTTTTCCCTTCCTGTAGCATAAGCAATAAATCCCAGTACTCTGTTTCCCCCACTTCACTGAGAAGTGTGTGTAAACATTTTCCAGAGGAGAAGGAAAACACTTGCTGTGTGTTTAGACATGCCCTTATTATTGTCACACTTACAGCACAATCTATCATACCTTATCAAACTGCACATCTTCAGCATGCAGATGCTTTGTGACGACACATTTAGGAGGCCTTCCAATATGGAAAAGGGAATGACTCAAAGACTTATTTATTCCACATCTTCCTAACTAGGTCTCTCTGAGAAACACAGAGCCCATTATACACGTCCCCTGCCTTCCTCTGTCCCTCATTGTTCCTTGTACATGCAGTTATCACAAACCAATTCCCTTTGCTGCTCCTCTGCCCAGCTTTGTTTTCCACAATTCTCAGAATATCAGTTCCAACTCTGCAGCATTTGCTGGCTCTGCTCCCAATTAATAACTGCAGGTTAGAGCTGTGTCGTTATGGCTGCAGATTAACACCAAAAAACATTGAACAGTTCCCGAGAGATACGGAGAGACACTCAACCTTTCTCTTCCTAACACCGAACGTGGTTTATCTCGTTATCCCAGCATTCCAGGGAGATGTTATGCCACTTATCTAAATGATTTAAACAGATCAGAAAGTTGGCTCAGCAAGAGCACTTGTCACTGACAACAAACCACCAGCCTGATGTTATCCGAGAAGTAACTGTATACTCTAGCACAGGTTAGACAGATCATACACAGAATAAAAAAAAATTAATTTTCATGAAATCACTCTGTCATCATCTCCACACAAGCAGCAATTAAGCAAGCAGGAGAGCACAGCAAAATGACAAGTTTCCACTGGACGTCTGGGTTCTTTCAGAGGTGTTGCAAGGCACAGGATTGTGAAAACCCCAGAGCTGCCTTTCAGAGGACTCCCCAGCTCCTAAACTCTCTGGAAAACTCTCCTGGTTACAATAACAGAATTGGTGCAAAAGACCTTGCACCTGAAAAGCGTTTTATACTGGCCATGACCCGTATCAGCAGGAAAAACTCTGTGAAATACCAAGTCTGGCACAGAGGGAAAAGGCAGCGTCAGGATTTCAGACTGGAGGTCACTGCACCCCTCCTGACTCATTCTGCCTCTCAGTGTCCTGTCCCAAACTGGCTGCCCAGACCTACCTCCAGTCCTTCCACAGATCCAGCTGTCCCATGGGCTCCTTGAGCAGGAGAACCAGCTGCTCGCAGCAGCTCGCCTTCCACATTTGCTCCAGCTCAGAGAGGCAGAGTCCAGCAAACAGTGTCCACGCTCAGAGGGACACTAACTTCGGGCCCATGTGACATTTACTATGGCCCACTTCTTCCCTCCCCTCTGCCCCCCCAGGGAAAGGGATCAAAAATAGTTTCCCCCCCCCCCCCCCGTGACATTTTGCTCCACTTGCCCAACGGGCTGTGGGAGCCTCTCCATTAAATCCACTGAAAGCCAAGCAGTGCCCCCACCACTGGGGTGAGCCCCGAAGTGGGGGCCACCCTGTGAACACCTAACCTTCCTGCTGCCAGCTCAGAGGGCCTGGGGTCTGGGACAAACGGGAATACCCCACCAGTACAATTTGCTCTGCCCATGCTGGAGGTGTAAGGCGAGCCCTTGGCCCAGTGACGCTGTAAGGAATATGTGCTGGCTGGCTGGCCAGCCCGAGCACCTGATCCTTCACCCCACTCACCCCTTCCATCCCTTCCCTCATCTGGTTTTCCTGGAAACGCAGTCCCTCCAGAAGCCAGCCACATGTCCTGCTGTGTGCACCCCTACCCCTCTGCTGCCGTGGGACTCCCGCCCTCACACATGCGGACGTGCAAGGACGCAGGACACGGCCACAGTCTCGTGTTTCAGCTCCAGGCTGCCAAAGAGCAGCAGCAATAACGAGAAGGGAGAGCTGCGTCCAGCTCCAGATGAAGGCCAGGTCACACCTGCCACCAGAAAGAAAGGAGTGGAGCAGAGCTGGGACTGGGAGCCAGGATATCATTTTCTTGATGGACAGAAGCACTGAAGACATTGTGACCTCTAGTTCAGCAATGGACAGTGCTCCTCCCTTACATCACTTGGGTTACTCTTCATGGCACCTACACTTGCCCTCATCCTGGGTTCTGTACCCAAAAGCGAGTGTTCTGTACTCAAAAGCAACTACTCACTCAAAATGCAAGATTTGCCTCCACAAAACCTGTATCTCAGACACTAAAATGGATAAGATTTCCTAATTTTATTGATTCCCCCAGAGCCAACTCTCTCGGAACACAGAGCACACCTTAATTCCAGCTCTACCTAAACTCATCACATACCTTACTCAGCAGTTATAAGCAAACAGAGCACATGTGTCTCCCTTTCCAAGGCAAGGGTGCGAGATAAAATGCAAAACTCAAAAGCTGTTCCCAAGGAAATCCCCTCTCCCCTCCATCTTGGACACTGCAAGTCTCTGGAAAGGATTTAATTCCCAGCATGAATCAGCTCAGGTCACATACAGCTGAGGCACTTTTTTCCCCTTTCTCTTTGAAGTTGCTGAAGCAAGTGTAGCTGTGGCAACGCCAGCGTCAGCTGGAGCATTTGGATATTGCAGCACCCTGCTTTGCCCAGAGCCTGCTGTGCTGCACAGAGAGGCTCAGAGACAGCCTAAGCTCCCAAATGTTCAGTGTGGAGGTGGGCCAGGCACGGGGGGAGATGCTCTCACCTGTGATGTACAGGCACAAAGAGGAACTGACTTATTCCTCTGCCATCTCCAGCATGGAAAAAACAAAACCAGTTTAGCCCCACTCTGGTGCCTTAGCCATTTCCTTCTCATCCCAACATACCTGCAGGCAATGGAAACTCATTATTAGCCTCCAGTTAAGCCTCAGAAGAGATTTTCCTTCCATAATTAACTCTTCACAACACTCACTTTTTGTTGTTACCTTTTTGCCAGGACTTTTGTGAAACAAGTCTGAAAACTTTTTAAAATGTTTTTGATTTAAAGAATGCTAATAAGTGATAGAAGTAAGAATGCTAATAAGTAATAGAAATAAGATTCACAGCAGTTAAGTGTGCAGTGCAGCAAACCTAGCCTCGTTTTTGTCCCAGAGTTATCCAGTGGATAACAGGAAGATTCTGATGTATTTTGGTTTTGGAAACAGAAACATGGCTGTGTTTTCACCCCTGTTGCAAATGAAGCTGGTACTGCCAGATTACCTGCGAACATACAAGCCTGATACACCTGCACAGCTAATCACACAGTCTGTCAGGTTATTTTGGTTTGTTTTTTTTTTTTTTTCCCCCTCTGGAAAGCTGGAATGCCACCCTTACATTAACTTGTACTTGGGAACAAAGCCAAAGCAATACTGCTGCCAGTCCAAGAACGCCTAATGAAGAACTGAATCCTGTTCAATTCAAACCTACAGGGAAAAAGAATGAAAACACATGGAAGACGAACACAGCAGAGTATGCAGCAGTTATCTCTCCTTTAAGGCTTAAGGATTTCAGTACACTGGAAAGAACTTACTGTTGATGTCATTAAAACTCTGTTTGGAAGTGGCAATATTCCGAATTCAACGTGCAGCCATCGCAGAAACCAGGAGAATTCTAAATTCTTCAGCTCCATGGAAATTAATACCAGCTAGGGGAGGGTGATTTACAACAAACCGAGCTATTTTTAACTGCCTGTTAAAATGCACATTTCTGGCTCCTACGGCTGGCAGAGCTTTCAGACAAGTAACGGGCCATACTAAAGCACATTGTGGCACTGAACACTGCAGATGTGCCTTTATAGAAACGTTGCAGGAGATGCAAAGGTTAGGTAAACATCAATTCCTTCTGTGGAGAGCCTGCTTCCAGCACAGGACATGGAAAACCTGCTCAGGCCAGCTCAATCCCTAGCTGTCACCACTTGTCTGTGTGGCCTTCCACATCCCTACTGAAAACAGGAGGAAACAGAACACGCTCTTGGAAAAGACCTAGTTCACTCCCAAGCATATTTGTTTAGAGGTGTTTCAGAAAGAAAAAAGGGATATAAGACCCCAAAATTAATACTGGTGAGGAAAGGAGGGGAAAATGTATTTAAAGAAATGGACAGAAGAAGAAGAGTTTTTCTATCTATAGAACAAGGATCCTGAAGAAAATCCCGAACTCCTTTTATAAGGCATTTTGAGAACCAAAGAATAAAGGAATTAATCTATTTCTGTTATTAACCTGTGCCTCAATTGATTTGCCAGTGGGACCCGGGTTTCCCTTAAGGAGTCTGACTTGAATGTCGGAAAGCACCGCTGACTCACCCAGAACTCCACTCAAGTTCCTTAACCTTCTCCATGCTTTGATCTCCCCATACCAGAAGCCAGAACTTCCTTCTCAGAAAGCCTGAAAACTGACAAACACAAAAGCCCCTGAAGTGGAAGGAGAGCCCTCCCAGCCCTGCATTTCAGCCATTCCAGAGAGAAGGTTGTGCACATCCTTAAAGGTGCAAGTTTGTTTCCTGGAAACCTTGACTCAATCCATCCATTTACAAGCTCAAGTCTTTCAAAATCAGGGTTCTTTTTAATTTTAAGAATTTCCCTGTTAACAACAACAAATCATCCAGTTCTATAGTTATGAGATTATTTCTTCAAGCACTTTCTTTGTGATAGAGGGAATCACAGGGAAAAAAGACATGGGAGACTTACAGCCAACCATATCTCCACACAATCCTGTCCAAAACCCGTCTCTCACAGGAATAACACCACTCACTCCGGCTAATGCCACAGGAGGCATGGAATGATTCACTGTTTAAGTGGGTAATTTCGCGAGACCTTTTTATATAACAGTTTTCTAAGAACTATTTCACATCCAGGACACAGAGTGGATATTTGAAACGGTTCCCACTCCCGTGCAACCAGAAATCTCACCAGAAATTCCTGCTTCGTTAGCCGCCTCACCAGGTTCCCAAATATCAGCAGAATACTTCCAGGTCCAAGTATTCCAACACTTCCTTGTGCATTATGGTTTGGGGTCCATACCTACGTGCTGCAGGGACATGTGTCCCTGCACAATGCAGGGGGTTGGAACTAGATGAGCTTTAAGTTCCTTTCCGACCCACACTGTTCCAGGATTCTGTGATTTTGGGATTTGGTGGTAAAGCAGCACCAACCTCGCAGACCGTGTGCATCACTCACTTAAAATTTCTTGCAGGAGTTGCTGCAGGATCTAATTAAAAGCGATTACAATTAGCTCTGTAGTATTTCCCATCACACTTGAGCATGAGTAATCAACTGAAGACGCCAAAACTCAAAATGCAAGGGGATTTATCTGGGATGCAAAGACATGAAAAAGGTTCCTTCCTCTCCGAGCTGACACCCCGTTGTCACCAGAACCCTGTAAAATGTTACCTGCCACGAATGTCACAGGCTGAAGCAGCCCAGCCTCAGAAAACAGGGCTCATTTTTCTGAAGTTGAGGAACTTGACCACTGCTGCTTTCGGAGCAAGAGCTCCGAAATGGTCTCTGCAGTTCTTTTTAACAGGATCTTTCTCCCTCTTCCTGTATTGAAAAGCAGGGAAGTTTTTAACTCAATTTAGTGAACATTATCTCCGAGTTAGAGTTGACACCCAGTGAAACGAGTGGGGGAATCCATTTCTCTTGAAATCACTTTAAATTTTTTGCTAACTCAGACAAGCAGCAGGTCGAAAAACTTGCCAAAGCCTTTTCTTACTCATCAACCAAAGAGTTTACATTTCTCCCTCCTCCTTCCGTTTGAGTGGCCAGACATTTCCGTGGCCATTTAGCCACTTGCTGGAAAATCCTCCCTCTTCTGCCAACCTGCCAGACTCTCTGTTTGCTGACCCCCGAGAACACAGAGCAGAGCTAATCTATTTACCAAAGCACTTTCCCCGGGGTGGGATGGAGGAAGGTGCCTCTGGAAGAAGAATAGACAGTTAGGCAACACGGGAGTGCTGCTGCAGGCATGAGTGGTTTATCTGCTGTTTGATCTCCTCTGCTAAGGGATGGCAAGAATGGACTTAATAACTCCGCATAAACACATGGAAGAAGCAGGAGTCTGGGGTGGTTTGGGAAGCAAAGACAACTCCCTGTTGTCAGCCTGGTTGCTCTGAGACGGTGAAGCATTCACGTTATGAAAAGCATCATCACAAAGACAGTGGTGATTCTTTTAAGGTGAAGAAGTTTCTAACTAAGCAACAAGATGGACCAAAGTAAGAAAAACTATTCAAAATTTCAAATAAGAAATTTCCCGTAGATTTTTTTTTTTTGTAGAAATACTTCCTGACTCCTTTGCATGGGAAGAAGAAAAAGAAATCCTTCTGAGATACCACAAGATCAAACTGAAGTGCCATGCATGGAGATTCCAAGGAGAATTTTCACCAGTGTTTTAACTGGGATGTCTATTCCTTCCTGCCCACGCCACTTCAACGCTGTTCTCCAGCCTCAGCTCTCTACCCCTCCCCAAGTCTCTACCAGTGCCACAACGACTTCCATCCCTTATCTCTACACCTTACTTGATCTCTTTGATGAGTTATGCAATGTTTATGCACCATTTGATCTTCTCAGATTGTTTCATAGCAACAGACAACAGTTTATGGCGAATATTGTGCGAACACTCTCCAGCAGAACATGCCTATGAGTCCTGCTGCTTTCTTGGATAATGTTATGCTCTTTGGAACAATAACGCTGGTCAACAAGTTATCGTAACTTTATGCTAAAATTAGAGCAGTTGAGCATTATTTATTTCAAGTCCACTGGTTTTAGTGAATACCAGGAAGCAGCGAGAATGTGTCCCGTGCCCTGCAATCCATGGTACTCCATCCATGACACTCTGGCAATGCCGCTTGCACATCGGAGCAATCAGAACAGGAAAAACTGCATGGTAGCCAGAGCAAGGAAAACCTCAAAGCGCTCACCACATTCCTTGGACTAAACACCTCTGTAAAAGGGACACCTAAAACCTTGAGATCTGGATTCAAAAGAGCCTCTCGGAGCCACAGTGAAAACAATGTTCAAAGACCCCCAAGGTACTACAGGAAAACACAAATAAACCCAAATTCCTCCAGCTAAGTCCCAAAGTGCTGCCAGTTTGGTAGCTGCTGCCTGAGCTCCAACCTGTCTCCCAGAACAGGCAACAAGCAGAGCAATTCAGGCATTTCTTACAAAATCAGGCGTGCAGGTAAAAGGTTTAAGTGATATTTACCATCCACATTTAGTTTGTGACCAAGCATTCCTGAAGTGTTAAAACAGCAGCCTGTCTTTGGCTTTATGTGGAGCAGTGCCTAGAGGTACCAAAGTATCCAGGCTTTGCAGTTTTCTAACCTTTCCTGGTGAAGTCCCATCAAATGCTAAGCAGCATATTCCCTCTCCCTCAGCAACTGAACCACATCCTTCATAAAACTTGCAAGAGTCCCTGCTTACAGAATCGGTCCTAGGATCCTTCCTGCAGTGTCTAGGAGAGATCCTGAACTTTGGCTTCATAATCCAGTGTCTCTCTCCCTCACTCTGTAAGGGCCTGCTTCAGTCTGGCCTCTATTTATGATGTCTCCTCCTTAAGACCTTTTCCAATTTACACATCATCTGTAATTTTCTCATTTCCAGCAGGAGAGGTAAAGGTTTTCCAGTAACAGACTTGACCAGTGTATTTGGATTTCCTGCTGCTACTTAATTGAAGTAGCTTGAATAGGTCACTGACTTCTATTTTTATATTGTCTGTATTCCAAATCAAAATGCAGTGCTCTCAATTAATTTTCAAGTCAGCTGCTAAGATTTTAAAACAGAAGGGCCCAAATATACAAAACGACCAGGCACAGACATGCTCATCCATTTAGTTTTTCAACACACACTTTGTTCCCAGGGCAAGGCCATCCACGAGATTCCCGATTTCTTTTGTTTTCTTCAATATGGATTAGCACATGAAGCAAAAACCACACTCCTGACCATCTCACAAATAGTCTGATAGGTATCAATGTCCACTGCATCATCACGGTATTTTATAATATGCAATACCCTCCCCAAATTAGATTTTAAACCACCAATATTTACAATTTAATTCCTCACAAAGTTACAAAGGGTGTACTGTTACTGTCCTTTCTGGAAACAGTATCATCTCAGGTCAGGAATATGCCACTCCATCTCTGCCACTAAGATCTCCTGCCATCGGCACACAAAGGGGAAGGAAAGGTACGAACTGTTCAGATACATAAACTCCTTTTTACGGGAGAAGCCCCGGAGTTTCAGACCATGTAAATAAATACCTGGCTGCTACCAAAGAGCAAGGACCAGAAACAGGTTCTCTGACACATTCCAAAAATAAACACGGCTGTTCCATCCCCGTTATCAGCCCTACCTGATCTGAGCCTCAGCAGGGGCCGCTTGTCAAAGCAGGCAACATCACGTCTCAGGATGACAGAGCTCTCGTGACCTTTATTGTTATTACTGTTATCAAGGACATCACAAAACGCTCTTCCTTGGAAGCTCAGCTTGGCTCTGATTTTCTACTGGAGGAAAGATTCCATTTTCCCCTTTAATTGTTTGTTGTTGTAGGGATCAGTGCTTTTAAGGTGTTTCATGTCATGATTTTTCACACACAAATAGATACTGACTCACTGGAAGAAGACAAAAGCTGAGGAATCTGAAAACAGGGCTGTTGGTATTCCTAGCTAAGTCTGCACCACCACAGGCTACACGTGTGGAATTCTAAGCCCTGGAAAGACTTGTTTTTCATGTTAGTAACCCCTTGCTTTCCACTTAACAGTCACCCAGACCACATCCAGTCCTTCAAAACAATAAGTACATGGAAAAACAAGATGAACTTCCTTCTCCACTTCAAAGAGGTAAAAATGAGAGGACAGAAATGCAACTCCAGTGCTAAGGATCTGTTGGCAGCATCGTCTCTTCTGTTGGAAGGCTTCACTCTAAACTCCCAAAACAACTCTTAAGACGCACATTTTCCAAACAAGAAAGAAATTTTTACGAGGGCATGGAGTGACAGGACAAGGGGAAATGGCTTTAAACTGACAGAGGGAAGGTTTGGATGCAAGTGCTGTGAGCCTGAGCTGGGGAGAGGCTGGGTGGGACAGAGGGGCTCAGAGCAGGGGGTGGGCAGGTCTCAGTCAGCTGAGGTGTTTCTGCAAGAAGTGTGTGATGACAAATCCACCATCCAAACCCAAGATGGTTTGCGTTGTCTTAAAACATTATTTCCATTTTCCACAAGTAGCACAGTGTCCCTTCCTAGACCTGCTTTATTTCCAATTAAACAGTAATAAAAGATGCATGAAAGGTAGGACAGGATGAAATAAGCCTTAAATATTTGTGGCCTTTCTATTTATTACAGATCCCACGCCTTCCATACAGTATGTGCCAGCATCTCCATCCAATGCTAAACACTGTCAGCATTCCAACAGGAAGAGTTTATACCTACACCTCAAGTTAATAAATCAAAATTATCACATTAACCTACAGATTCCTTTCTGGTTTAAAAGGGCTTTAGAACACTGTACAAGGAAGAGAAATTTCATACTGCTAAGCCTGGGGAGTTTGTATACTAAAATAGAGTCAGCAAATAGCACATTAGAGAGAGGTCATTCTGGAATGCAGTTGGCCAGAAATGAAACACCACAATTAGCAGGAAATTCTAACAGTTTGGTGAGAGTGCTCTGCATCACGCTTACAGAAATAGACTTAAGCTCGCATTTAAATGCCAGTCTGATTCTCAAAGCCAGGCAATGCTGATGTCTTCATCATGAAAGTAAATTCAAAGCTAACTCTGGGCCGAGTTAAAAACAGAAAGCCAAATTAGCCATTAGCATGGAAAGTCACTTTCACCGCTGTATTTTTATATTCTTTCTCTACATTTTTGGGCTGCAATTTAGTATTAGAAGATACCAGCTGCTGAAAAGCAAGCTTCAGCACAGCACTTTGTCCTTCCTAAGCCCATCCTGCTGCTCATCCCCTGGAGAGCTCTCTCATGCTCTCTCTTCACTATTCTTGCAGTCCAAGCTCAGCAAGCCAGCAGGAATTTGGGCAGAAGAATTTTCCTGCAGCTTACACAGCAGAAACACCCACGTTAACCTTCCCAATAACCCTCACACGTACCTAGGCAGGGCAGAGTTAGATTCCCAGCTATGTGATTTCTATTCACACTTTGCCCAGGTGTTGACTAATTTGGGAGCATGAGGCCAGCGCTGGCAGAAGGAGAGGGATGCCTGTTCTGGGGAGCCACCAGGTTTGCAGACACCTGCCTGGCAACAATCCCTGCCCCGCACGGCTGCCATCACACCCCTTTCCCGACTTGGGATTAGCATGTCACTTGTCTGTGCATTAGCTCTTCCCACCCGGCGTCTCCACCAGCTGTCAGAGGCTCTTCCCACCCACGGGGCAGATGGCTCTGTGGCTGGGATGATTATCCAGTGCTAGGCACTGGGACTTGGCGAGCTGCTTGGAATCCCACGGCGGAACTGTAAGAAGCTCGGGCCATGACTAAACCTGAAGCGCTGTCTGCTTTTCCAGGGGCGTGGTGCCCCAGCCCGTATGTCACCTGGAACTTGAAAAAAAAATGTGACCCACATCCTCTTTCAATTCCTTGCCCCTCTACCAGCAGCGTCTCATCACCCATGGCCAGTAACATGTGCTTTGGGAAGCCATTCTGGATGCAGTTCCTGCCAGGACTGGGAGACCAGTGTGTGGCCCTCGACCAGCACACAACAGCGGTTTGTGCCACAGAGAACTAAGCCACGTTCTGTCCAAACAGCACCGAGCAGGTAAACCCGCTGGCAGCACACTCTCAAAAGCCTCAGAAGTGACACCCTGCACCACCTCAGCGCTTACTTTCAGCTTTGTTATCAGCCCTCTGGCTACCACTAGCTCCAAATGATTTTCCTAATAATCTTTGTGCAGACATGAATAAAGAAAGTTTCAAACAGTCAGTCAGGAGCTTTTAACAAGGAATGCCAGGACTGGAAGCTGGAAGGGCAGTTAGTTCTTCCCTGAGTGCCAGGGGGCAGAACAGTCACATGTGCCATCCTTCACAGCTTTTGCAGGCAGAGAAAATAAAGCCCTGGAAGCATAACTGCATGTGAAACACTCCATCTCTGGCAACCCTGAGGCAGCCCCAGATCCCTGCAATAAACATGTAACCCTCTTTGGAAACAAGTCATTTGCAAATATTAGCCCAAACTGCTGAAGAAAAATAAAAAAAAAAAAAGAAGGAGGCAAGGTAGTCCTTAAAGCAAGACGTTCTGCCACTTGATTTTACAGTCCAGAGATGCCACCAGTCAGTATCCTAAACCTGGTGCTTAGGATTGTTCCCAAAGTGGTGATGCACAGATCCAAACTCTTTTTATTAGAACAACCACAAAGTGAAAAGGAAGAAATCGTTCCTTTTTGAAGTCACACACAGTTTACGAAAACTGGAAATTGGAAGCAATCCAATTCTAATCCCTTCCTCTGAAAGAACTCCGTGTCTTAAACACATACAGTATGTCATAAACACTGTTTCACTTTCCTTTTAACTCCTAACCAGGCAGGCAACTGGCAGCGGGCCTATTTTAAATGCATGGTAAAAAGGCAGACAAAATGACATAAAATGGCCTGTTTGAGTTCAAGGAAGCCCAACAGTCAAGCCAAACAATACACTTAATTTGCCTTTTTTAAAAAAAACCAACAACTTCAGTAGGTTTTGAAGAAGTGCAGAGACACACATGTTCACTGGGATAAACTGTCTTCCTGAAACAACTTCGGACTCTTCTGATTTTCAGCTGAGCAGCTTATTTGAAACAAAGATTTATAACTTCATGAAAGCTCAGAGCCACCAGTTTAGCCCAAATCCTTACCTGGCACCTTGCAGACTTGGGTTTTTACCCAGACAGTGGTGGCAATACCTGTTTGCTGACCTTTATGGATGTGGTCTCCCAAATGCCCACAATGCCTACAAGTAATCCCGCTCCTTGACCTTGTTGAGCAGGAGGTGTAGGTTTCCCACAGAGCGATAGAAGGTTATCACATATCACCACCACGCTTGTCAGACTGGAATCCCAGCCCCTTACCTTGTACAAGGACAGGTTTTCTAGCGGAATTCCTCACGGGTACAGGTCACACCTCTCAGGTAACCGGCTTTTGTGCTGGCCAGCCACAGGACAAGAGCACCATCCAGTGGCCCCTTCTCCAGAGCCGTGAATCCCTTCTGTGTAAGCACCTCCTGAGGCTCTCTCAGAAATACTGAGGTGTTTCAACTCTCTTAGTTTCAATCATGCAGCTTATGTCCCATCAGAAGGTGGGACTTGGTACCAAAGGGGATAAACCCCAACAACACAGATACCCAGAAAGTGGTCATTTCTGAAATTTTAGGAGTCTCTTATTTTCAGACAGCATTCACTTGGCTTTACACAGATTTCCATCCCTTGTTTATTCTCCTGCAGCTGAGCCCTTCAAACCATTACTTAACGTGGGTAATTCTAAACAAAAATTCCGATGTCTTAGAGGTAGCACACTTCCTTAGCAGCCTGGAAGGGACATCTTAAACAGCAGTGTGACTTTTGGAGCCATCACTGTTTCTATCTATCTCACTACTACTCAGAAGACCACCAGCCTCAAGTACAACCACTCTGTTTGTGGGACCTTTTTGTTCCAAAGCCTGGAGCTGAGCAGCGGGACACCTCGTTTGTCCAAGAGGCAAGTCTCATCTGAGGTCAGCCAGTCCCCTCCCTGGTGTTAACCTCACATTGTTTTTGGGAAAGAGTCATTCCAGCTTGCTTATGCTGCTCTACTCTCTCTAATTTACCTGGGGCAAAGGGTTATGTCCCTGATCTTTCCATGAGTGGTGTAACAACTTGTTGAAGGATGACAGTGTTAGACTGAATTCCTCCTGGTGCCTTATAATTATAAGGCACAGTCAGAGGGCTGTGACAGTAAGGGAGTTTGGCTTTTGGCAGCTGAGCCAAAAGACAATTAAAAAAAAAAATGGCAGTTATATAAAAAGCAGGAACAAATACTGTACACCCTTGGTATGGAAACAACTGGCATGATCTCACCTCAAAAGGGATTTAGGTGCTTAACTGCCTCTGCAACCAATTCAAATACTCAAAATTCCTCAGCCTGTGAGGGTAAGTGCAGATTTAATAATAAAAACGTTCTTTTACCTATTAGAAAGACTGCTTTAAAAGTCAACTGTAATTAATTGCTGACAGGTCTTGGTTAAACCCTTTTGAAACAGCAGCATGGACACAGTGTCCCGTTGTTAACACCACATATTGCACTCTGCAGGGACCAGTTTTCCTCTTCTTCTGTGGCGTTACTCAGGCAGGGAACAACCCAAGAGCCTAATCCCACTTTCCTTTAGGCTCGCAGGACCACAGAGCTTCTTCCCACAAGGTATCTTCCCACCAACCCAGGGCACACTTGCTCAGCCCACAGCCCAGTCCCAAAGGCACCAGAAGATGTCTGTTTACTTTGACCCTAGAGAACCAGTTTATGTTTTTCCTCTCTTCCCATCATATAACCACAAGCTGGAAGTGCCCAGCCAAAATATTAAGTCACATGTCCAGCTGAAGCATCCACTGGGTGTGGATCAGTCAGAAAGAAAGCACCAGAGCTGTATCCATGGACTCCCCCCATTACCTGTGATGCATTTCTCCCCTGTCCTTGTGCCTCTGGAGCAGGTCCCCTTTGAGCTTCACAGCAGCACACGCTGGAGGATTGGGAGAGTCTCAGATACTGCCAGCCATACCAGGAGCTGCACCGGTGCCTAGGACAAATAAAAGATGGTTCATCTTGTGCCCAGAGGCCTCTGAAAAGGCTCAGGGCCAAACTACAGCAAGAAGAGGACTGTTAGTTGCCAGATGAAACAGTCAGCAGCCAGGCTGGGTCAGGCTTCGAATGTGTCTCAATTAGCTGTGCAGGCCCTGGGGCTCTGCTGCAGGCGGATTCCCACCAGGATATCACAGAGCAACAAGGGTTTTTTTCCTCTCTGTATCCAAGACAAGCAACCGTGGGACTTGATAAAGGCTGTTAGATTGTTATTGTGTCACAAACTTTGGGTTTCTGCTCCTGTCTATCCTTGCTTATCCAACAAAGACCACCGTTTCCCAACAAAGTGGGAAAGGCAGGACTCTCCAGGTGGTTTGACCACAGACACCAAGGCTATTTAGGCCATCTTTAAAGCATCAGATTAGCTAGTCCATTCCTAAACCACACTCACAGGAGAAAGGAGGAAGCAAAAGACAAAGATGAGCCCTAAGGCTGCAGTAGCCAGTTGGCACAACTGACCCCCCCCCAACACACGTGCACACACCCAAAACTGCTCAGCTTGTGGGCAAGTCTGGGAAAGAGCACCAAGGACAATTCTCAGAAGGATCAGTACATCAGTAAGGGAATTATTTTCAGGAGTTAGTACTGGCCTGGGTACAGAGCCATGCTTTTGCCACTATGCTGGGTACTCTAAGGATGTCCCTTCCAAATCTGTACTGTAAAACTGCCCTTACATGTGCACCCTGACACCCACTGCTCCTCAGTCAGCTGGGGCGGGCAGGAATTGGCCAGGCTGCTATACAGAAAGCCTTCAGGGAACCTTTCTAGAAAAGAAAGCCAAAACTCAGACCCCCTGTGCTAAGAGATTACAGGAAAGGCAGCCATGAGACAGCAAAACCCAGAACCATAATGAGCTGTGAAGATCACTGAGTAGTAGCTGTGTTGTGTGTGGTTACAGAGCAGCACTCCACGTTTGGCATCCCCCACTACAGACTCTGGCTAGATGCTGCAGGCACATTTTTTCCCAAACACAACAATACCCAGAAGCTCCTTCTAAAGCTCATGCAGAAAGTGGCAAAACCCATCAGTTTAGAAACTCTGCTCCTGTGCAAATCCAAGCACTGCTAAGGAAACAGAGTGACACCTTACAGAGGTGGCAGGAGAGTGAGGTGACATCCCTGATGACAGCAAGGCACAGGATTAAGCTAACTCACCAACAATCCTCGAGTAAAAGTCAAGAATGATCCCAGACTGTGCCAGGTTAGGTGGAGTCAGAGGGAGAAATGAAATGAAGCATGTTAACACAGGCTGCATTTTTCTTCTAAGGCAGATAAGGAGAGTGCTAGAAGGCTCTCAGCAATGAAGGAATACAGTTGGCTCTGAAAAGTTGTGAAAAATCTTTGCCTATTTCCAACCAGTGCCTCCGTGATGGGAAAGGATGAGCAACCGTTCCTGGACTGGGAGGAAAACATAATCAGCTTTCCCAAACCATTATGGAAAATAAACTCAACAGTTAGTCATATAAAAGCATGAGCTGCCCAACAAACCTCAGACAACACAGTAAACTTGGTGAGAATCTCATGGAAGAAGGAAGCTCATTTTGCTCCTTTCCAGCTGGTACACAAACACCTCGTGGAGTTACTGGGGAGTTACCCACGGCACGATGACACCGTTTTATCCAGAAATACAAGGAAGAAAAATCTTCTGTGGGGAAGGGCTCACTAAGTCCCTTGGCAGAGTCCACAATGGGGACCATCACATATTTACACAGAACCTCTTCAATCCCACGAGGCCAAATTCCATGAACATGTCAAGCAAAGCCACCAAGTCATGGAATATAAGGAAAATGCTGGCAGAGGGTAATTAGATTAGATGTACAAAAGAAATTGTTTCCTGTGAGAGTGGTGAGGCCCTGGCACAGAGAAGGTGTGGCTGCCCCATCCCTGGAAGTGTCCAAGGCCGGGTTGGATGGGGCTTGGAGCAACCTGGGATAGTGGAAGGTGTCCCTGCCCATGGCATGGGGGTTGGAAATCAATGAGCTTTAAGGTCCCTTCCAACCCAAACCAATCTGCGATTCCATGATTCAGGAGGATGGAGTTGCAGAAAAGGTTAGAAAGGCTGCAGGCTTTGTAACAAAAAAGAGAAGGAAATTTTTAATTTCTTAACAGATATGAGCCTGTGTAAGTAATAAATTCTGTGCTACAAGTGTGTGAAAAACTTGTTCACTGGAGCCAATCTGTGATCAGCCCCAACCACTACTAGAGACTGTTCCCATGGGGCCTGTTCTACCAAAGGAGATCCACAGCTCAGCAAAGCTAGTTTTACATTCTTAAATAACCTGTCAGTGACACTCTACTGGCTCTGAACTTCTTTCAGACACTCAAAGGACATGTACCACAGAGCATTCAGCTTTAAACAAACAAATAGATGGACACTGATACCCAATTTAATCAGAATATTGCTGCAAATCACTGCAGACGAGGTTGTGCAACAACAGGATGCCAGGGGCAAGGAGTGCACTGCTGTGGTGAGCAATTGGTAACAGCAGTTAGGACAAGTGAAATCAGCAGTGGGGCTGGGGTGGGGATTTTCACCAACCTCTGCAAAGACTCGCCGCTCCACATCAATTGTAATCAAATGCATTAATTACAAGGAAGTCATTAATTACAAGGAGGTCATAACGCCCTTTTCCTTTTCTTAGGTAACATCTAAACATGCCCAGTTCCTTTCTGACAGAAGATAAGCGAAGAGCTCCAGGGTGAAATAGATCTCTCAGTACTACAGCAATGCATATTTCACAAACAGAGGCCACTTTCCTCCACATTATTTATGTTTGCAGCATATTTTTCATCTTTACGTTCCTGCAGTAATCTTTTTTCAAAAGCAGTAAGAGTCAGCCCAGTTCCACCCCTCATGATGTTCCTTCTGCTGGAGCAGAACCCTCTTGGCACAGGGGGAAATGAACTTTCTCACAGAACAGAAGTTTAGACACATGCTTCCTCTGAGAAGCTGAGTTGTACCTTAAACATTTCCTTTCTCCATCTCCCATCAGTGACTTGTAAAAACCGAGTACTCTTGTTCTCTAACACAGCGGAATTCAGACACCAAGGAGAGAAAAAGAAGAGAAAACCCACACAACCTGTACTCAAAAGCACAAGTATTTCAAATTTATGAGTGTCAGAACAAATCACCACTCTAACCCCTTTCATTAAACATTGACAGAGAGCTTCCCTTCGTATCTCAATCTTGAGCAAACAAACCCAAGTTTGCAGTCAGGTGTGTTTAGCTGGATTAGAGATCACTTTCCCTCTCACCCCACCAAATTTAAGACATGAAATGGAGATAGGAGAGGCTCAAGAACACCACCAGGTTTGGGACCAAAAATTGCTCTTTCCCAGGTCCTTTCTGAGCATGTTTTCCTAACTGGGAGACACTATTAAGAAAACAAACAAAAAACCCCACAGGGTAATTTGGTGGGTTTCTCTTTGATAATATGCTATGTGCCAGGGAAAAAAGTAAAAAACCAACAAACCCTCATTCTCTCACAACATGTGCTTAGCTAAGTCCCAGTTCAAATAAGCAGCTGTGCCCAGAACTTTACTCCCAGGACAGGCCTGTGCTGGGAGCTCACTGTCAGGACACCTCTACCTTCCTTGATGCCAGCAAGGGGCTCGCAGGGTGAGCACAGTCTTTCCTGGTGAACACTAACTCTTGCTGAAAGAAATTATTCCAGCTTTCCCAGGCAAAACCTGCACTGACAGAAAGATCTTTTTAACCAAAGTGACTGTGCCAGCAGAAGACAAAGCAGCCTGTCAGGTTTGTAATGGCCTTATTTAGTTATTAACATGTTTATTTGGCGGAGAAAAAGTATCAGTAGATCCCCTTCAAAGCAGTCGTTATTCACTGGTGTAAAGGCCAGACTCTACGACCATCCCTGGAGCATCCAGCTCCTTGGAAACTGCTTCTCCTACTTGCATGACCCTCGAGTGGCAGCAGTGCCCTGGGTCTAGATATGGAACTGATAAGGCAGAGCGTGTCCCACTTCATCGTCCCGGTAGGCTCGCAGCAAGACTGCTCAGCCCCTTCTTCCTCCATCTACGAGGAGCGGAACACCAAACAGCTCCCTTGGGAACTGGCCCAGGACACACAGACCTTCTAGAGAGAGAGAAAAGCAAGGATCTTAAAACTTCCTCGAGGGACTTACCCTTGCCTTTGTTCTCCCACTGCTGCTCCCTCACTAGTCCAGCACGCAGGAGCCAGCACAGAGGTTTTGCCATGTCACTGGCAAGGCAGGAGCTCAGCACCCACCTGCTCTCTGAGTGCTTTGGCAACCACTCAAGGTAACAGGTTAGAGGCATAGAACATTCCTAACCCCCTCTCTGTCCCTCTTCCCCTCCATCAGGTATGGGAGCTAAACTCCATATACTGCAATAGCTCTTCAGGCATGCCTTGAGCTGACACTTCCCACTTCTTGGTACAACTGTCAGCTACAGAAAAGCAGGTAAATTTTTATCCTTCTTAGGCAACAACAAAAACCCCTCCCTACTGAGCAGACCTTTCAGCGTTTTACTTCCAAACCTGGAAGTAAAATTCCATCAATCAATTTCTTTCTAAGGTCTGTAAACCTACTGCATCCCTGCTCACCTCATTCCCTCAGTGAGTTACGTGATGTGTTCTGCTTTATTCAGGTTGTTGCCCTTTCCCACCCCTCACTCAGTCATTTCAATAAGGAACACACTGTAATTCAAAGCAATAGCTCCAGCTCAAGCTAACTCCAAGCTGGAGGCTGCAGATTGCTGAGGCCAGGGGCCAAAGGATTTGCAAAAGCTAACAGCAAAAGCTCTCAGGAGGCTGACATTGGTTCCATAAAAGCATATCACATCTGTGAAAGTGCCCTGAAGCAGCACTAAGGACTGCTTAGCCCACAAGTTCCAAATTTGCCAGTCAACATGGGTGTCTCAAAACAGCTGAGAACTCTCTTTTTGACCACTGAAGGACCAAAAAAAAAACCCATCCCGTGGATGGGATTCTCCTCTCTCGTGGTTGTGCAAATCAGAAGCGCTGACGAAATGCTGCTGTTTGACACCAATGTCCCCAGCACACGGTGCTGCTGAGGCAGAACCCGTGGCTGTGTCCCTGTGGGAGCACGGCCCCACTAGCCCCAGCCGCTGTGTGCAAGCCACTCCAGCCTTATTTCCCAAGACTCCCGGTGGATTGTGCGTGCCACAGAGATCCTGATGGATTCCATTTAGCAATAGCCTGCTTCAAAGCTAGCCTACAAATACCTCAGTCTCCCCACGGATTACAGCAGCGCTGTTTCCTGTAAGGATTCAAAGTTTCTCCATCTCTATGATCTCTGTTCCTTGGTTTGATTTCTACGGAGCTATTTTGGAAATGAAGCTTCGATAATGAACACGAGCCAAAGATTCAGTCCAAGGCATCTCATTCTCTCTCATATCCTGCCAGATGAATAAAACTGTAAGAGTCATATCAGTAAGAAGAGAGTCAGCTCTACCATATGAGCATCTCCCTGTCCAACATCTGCCTCATAACAAAATCTATTTCCCTTAACATCCATCTCAACCCCCTTCCCTTTAAAAAACAGCCACTAAGAACTTCCCTTTAGCTCCTTCCATCCTCCCCAGCCACCTCCACAGCAGTTAAAAGGTTAAAAATCCGGAACAAACCTCGAGGCACACCTTGCTATCAGCAGTACAGGTGCTAAGGATGAGTCATGCTCGGAACAGCAACCTGTCCAAGACCTCGCGCTGTCAGCAGCAGTCACCCCTGGAACCAAGGACTCCCAAATACTAACAGTTTGGGGATTATTTCAGATTAAAGCTATTTTTACAAACAGCCCACAGTCCTCAAAAAAACAAACAAACAAACACGACAATAACAAGAACTTAGACCAAACTACATACATTGGTAACAGTCATTTTTTAAAAAGTGCTGTGATCTGCCAACTGGTAACAGAGATGAGAGAGCACTGAAAGGTTTGGGGGGTTGCACTGTCCAAAACAACAACAAAAAAAATCACCAAACATCCTGAAACCAAGAAGCAGAAGAGAAAATCAGTACTTACATTAAGAAGCTGAGAATTCTGGTGTCTACATCGAATTTCAAAACTTTAAGTACTTCCTAGTGAAAACAAAGATCATTCAAGGGATATCTTATTCCAGCCAGCAGGAAATGTCATAGGACAGATCTAATCCCCTACAGAAATGTCTTCCAAGACCTAAAACAACTACAGCTATCTGAGGCAAGGATCAGGATGGGAACAGCCAGTACTTTAGCCTAAATATCAAGGCTTGGAGCTGAGGAGGTGAAGTGACGGCACAGTGCAGGTGTTCCCATCCAACGTATGTGCCACTGTAGGGAAATGGAATGCAAAGGTTCAGCCCATGGGAAGTGGCACAACAGAGGAGGAGGGAGAACTGGGTTATATTCCAGCACGAGAGACAAGCGGAGTAGAACAGACAAACAAAAAACCCTCACAGGCAGCAGAACAAAAGCGGAGAGAGAGAAAATTCCTGACCAAAGTGGCCAAAAGGAGGGTTCCACGGAAGGGCTTCGAAAGATCCGGACAACTTCAGTGTGTGTTCCACAGCAAGCAAACACAATTGTTACACTTTCAGCAAAGCTTCCCGACCTCCTGCCGATATGATTACAGTTGGACTGTACCAGCGATCCCAAAAGCAGTGCTAACAGCAGTATTTGAAGCCAACAGTGCAACCAGACACTGGAGGTGTCCTCATCTGAGAGCAACGGGCAAGTGCAGACCGTCAATAAAACATAAAAGCAAGATGCATTATCACTTTGAGTGTATCATGGGTGAGCAACCTTCGGAGGAAAGGAAACTTTTAGATGGGAAGAGCTAGTGACTCAGCTCCGGCACAGACAAATTCCATCGGCCCCACCGCAGGCAGAGGCTAACTGCAAGTCATTAACAGATCTCATCAAAAGCCATTACTTACACGAGTTAAAGAACAGCAAATGTGTATCACACAAGTTTAAGTGGTGATACAGCCATGAGGTTTGGCAAGCACAGTGAGAATTAATCTCTAGAGTATACCATGCCACAGCATCTCAGCACTTACACACACGGCAGCACAAGGAACACTGACAATGGAGAGTACCTGAGGAAAGGAGAGCTCTCAGCCTCAAGGAACCTCAGTTCACTCTCCAAGACCCAAAACTGCTCAGTTCCACAAAACTGAGCTATATTCCCATGTCCCAACAGACAGAAACTTTGGCAAGGACCAGCGCACCTGGCACACCTACCCGACTGTGCTGGACCATTGCAGGAAAGCCTGAGGAAAGCAGCAGCGTTGCAGCTCAGGGACGACACCTAAGGAGTCAGGTCCTGCTTTCTGTGAGTGTGGGCGTTCTCCTCACGAGGCGCAGCTCGGACAGGACACAGGTGACTGACCAACAAGGCCAGTCAATGACCTGAGGCCGCTGTGCTGGGCTGAGGGGTTGGGGTAAAGGCCACGAGCCACAGCGAGGACAACGCCACACGTGCCACAGGTGCAGGGGAGGCTCAGCAGGGAGCAACAAGCCATCGTTTTAACAAACCAGAGGAGGCAAATCTGGGGGGGAATTGTGACAAAAAGGGCACATCGTCAGCCCACATCCATGGACAGCGCTGAAAACGGGAGGAGTTAGGAAGAGCCACAGCAATCAGGTGGGCTAACTCGGCCGAACTGCTTGGAAAAGAGGACTATAACACCTAAGACACCCAAGTAGAACAGGGCAGAAGCCACATCCTCAAGGAGGCTGCATCCAAGTTAAACACTGGCTTTAACACGTCTGTTAGGACTTGTACAAGGTCCTGGTTTTAGCAGCTACTAAAAGACAAGTCACGACAGCTCAGAAGGAAATCAGAGAGAGAAGCACAAAATGCAGGACAGGAGAAAGCACAGCACGTCCTCTGAAAGAGCTGCAGCGGCATCATCTTTGTAAATAACCCTCAGGAACCAACTGCCTTTTTCCGAGCCAGTCAGTACTATGAGCCAGCAAACACCCGTGGTGCAAGCTGCACAACCTTGACATCCTGGAGATACGTATATGGAACGTTCAGCCTGCCCAGGGTATTGGGAAGAGCAGTCAGCAGAAATCCAGTGAACAGGTAATATAGCCTGCACTCTCATTTACCACGCACCACGTTCTTATTTACACTGCTCTCGTGTTCCCTATACCATGGAGCAAAACTTGGACCCAAGAACAAAAGTCACCTGCACACCACAGCCTCCAGTTTGGGCTCTGAGCATTACATTACACCAACCTAAGGGAAAATAAAAAAAATCCCTTCACTGCTTACTCCCGGTGTGGAATCCACACTCCTCGTCACTAGTGCATTTGAACCAGCATCCCCAGTTCAGGTTCATTTGGCACATGCAGTACTCTGCAGGGCCTCATGCAGCAGAACTGCTCAGTGCTTTCCTTCCCAGCACTGCTCAGGGCTGTGTCTGGGCCGGATAGCTCAGAGCTAAAGGCTGCCACGGCTCAGACACCCCGGGATTAGTGTTATCCACGCGCTAATATTCACTCACAGCACACAAACAGCTGGTGGCTGCACGGAAAACCTTCTGCTGACCAAACCCCTCCCATTAACTCAGCCTTTTCTAGTCGTTCACTTAATCCAGCGGGGTTTGCTTTATTCCCCTCCCTCCCTCCCCACAGCAAGATTTATCTCGTTCAGTAGAGTATTTATTCATCAGTTTCATGTCTTTGCTCTGGCCCGGAGAGGAAGTGACCTCTTCCTTCTTTACCTTTTCCACAGCCATTCACCGTTAAAGCCCTAATGCTCCTCTCGCAGCCAGCCCAGAGAGAGAGACCCAGGGACACGATGACCTCCTGTGGCAGATTCCAGCACGGATTTCTCCCCGTTGCCTCTACAGCTACAGGGACTGCAGCACAGCCTTTGCCATCAGTCTTTATTTCGAGATCCAACTACTCCTATGTTTCCTCTCCTCACAAAGGGTGTTTTCAGTGGCTGTACTTTTCAGCAAACTCACTTCAGTACAGCCAACGTTGCACTGATGGCTTTTAATATCTTTTGAACAAATAAATAAGTTCCGTTGGCCGTGAATCTGGGCCAGGGGCATCCAAACATCCCAGAGAAGAAAAAAAAAAAAAATAAAACCAGGGCTGCCTTCCCCTCAATTATTTAACAGAGCACTTCAGACCTACAAAAGAGCACATCAATATTAACTGGCACATCCTCCCGGCCTCCTGAAGGCATGGGGAGGTATCAATATTTTAAAGATGAAAAGACCGAGGCAAAGAGTGATTTATTTACTCGTGGTCACGCACAGAGTCTAAACTGGAGCTGGGAATAATCACCTGGGAGTCCCTATACCTGGCTGTGCTGAAATCCCTTGGCACAGGCACTTGCACACTGGTTTTTGATAAGATATTCTTAATTACTGCACATACATACAGACTTCCCTGGTCTATGCTTAACAGTTTATGTTGAGTTTCTCCTGAGTCATTTTACTTCACAAAGAGACTCCTCAGTATCTAATTACTGGAGAAAGAACAGGATCCTCTCAATACTAATCACATTTTATATACAATCCCGTTACTATGAAGTCTGCTTAAGTAAACACAAAACAGTACAAATAAGTAACTGACACAAAACTATAGAAAATTAGGTTCTACCTATGAAATTGGTTGCTGTTCTAAGAAGTGTTTCTATGAAGAGAACTTAAAATGCACTATACAGAAAACAACCACAAGGACTGAGAGTAAAACAAGGCAACACAAAGACCACTGCTCACCCGGGTACTGGCATCACAATTAAAACAGTACTAATCAGTCATTTCATCTCCATCCTAACCGGAAAAAACCCACATCCCGATTTTCTTTCCCCATCACGATGACAGCTGATTAAAACAAGCAAGCATTCCTAGGCAATTCCATCCGAGTATCTCTCACCCAAGGGAAGAGAAAGGGACACAAGACCCAAAGGCTGAAAAACCATCCTCACCCAAACAGCAGACAGCAGTGCAGAAAATTTCCCCATCTCTAACAGGCAAAACCCAACAGAACAATCCTGGTTTGTGGAAGCCTGGGAATAGATTCAAGCCAAGGAAATACTGACAGATTCAGAAGGCTGAGGTACTGTGGGAGCTGAGGTTTAAGCCGAGTCTCAGGCCATCCCTGGTGCTGTGTGTCCTACATACAGCTTCGTGTGTGCTCCAGCCCAGCCACTTCCAGAGCCCCCAGAAGCTCGGGGGCCGGTGGGGTGTGTGTTTGGGGTTTGGTATTGTTTTCTTCTGCAGACCAATTAAAAACATTCTAATAATTGGTCATGACTTCGCTCCTTCCAACCCAAACTTGGCAGGCAGAGATTTTCTGGAACAGGCTGCAGATAACCTGCCACAGAATTTCTGTGTGCTCTCTGTGATGGGTTTCAAAAGAAGCCTTTATTAGAACTCAGACATGTTTACTTTCTTGCAACGAGCACTGTCATTCCAATTCCTGTAATTAAATCCACAATTTTGACAGCTGAAACTGTAGGAATAATTGCACTGTTAGTCAAAATAAGTTGTTACTGTTCAGACTCTTGCCAAGAATGTTTTAAAAGCTTCTACTATGTGTTTCAAGTAAATCTGAACTGAATCTTCATCCATTCCACTTCACTTCCTTTCTGGAGCAAAGATCTTAAAATCTTTCCTTTCACTGGGCAACCATCAAGCCTCACAAAAGATTTTCTGCCAGACTCCTTCTGCTTTCCACTACAACATGAATGTTATACAACACACTTGTACTGAGCACTGTTACACATATGATGCAGTTTGTGTAATCCTGTGTCTCTATCCCATAAGTTCATTTCCCACACATGAAAAAAAAAAAAAAATTGAAGCCAGTCAGCTTCTCAGAAACCTTAGATAACTTTTTACACCAAATTCACCAAGAATCCACAACCTTCAGGTCATCCATTGTACCAGTATTACGTACCAGCAATCCACAATATTACTTCTTTTATGAGACAAGAGACCCAACAGTATTAGGCACTGAAAAAGTCTTTCCAACCACTTTTATTTTTCAGCCAATGGTTAGAGAATGCCAGCACAATTGCAGCCACAAAGGAAGAAATCTCATCCCCAACGAGCAGGTAACAGCAGCACCAAGGTAGACAATAAAATGCTTTGCAATACAGTTTTGCCTTCAAAAGCCAACTGTGCACTCAGAAACTTTTAAAGCAGAACAAAGCAGCTCATAAAACCCATCTCTTGAGATGTGCACCCTGACAAGTCTGTGTTTTCTGCACCTGCAACAAGAGGCTCAGTCAGTACAAGAAGGAGCAGCAGCCACTCCACACAGGTGTCCCCTTCTGACTCGAAGCAGTTGAGACAGGACAGCCTACTTCAAGTAGTGCAGGATCTGGAATAAGTACCCAGAAAGGCCCAGGGAACACGTGGAGCAGCTGGAACAAAGGCAGGAAGCCACCTCTGACATCCCAAATGCGATCATGGGATGGTTTCTAAACACATCATATACAGATGGAGGCCATTTGGAAAATGTTCTTCTTCCTATTACGGTACCCAGCAAGCAAACATATTCCTCTCCAGGAGAAGAGGACTTACAAACAGCAAAAACAGCTCTGTTTTAATAAAAGCTTTAAAAAAAAAGGTAAAAACCCAACAAACAAACATGCTAGAGAACAGAAAGCCTCTGAATATCCTAGTTGGCAGTGCATATTGAAAACAAATATAAAATCTCATTTGACAGCTACAGAATTTCAGCCTTATTTGCCTTTAATTCATGTATTCTGTGAAGAACTTCATCTACCAAAATCATCAGATGACATTTTTTGGTACCTTAAAATATAAAACTCCAGGTTACATTGCAATTCCCTTAGCAGCAAAAACGGTTTTCACTTTTTCCTTCCTCAGAACAAGACATCCATCACTAATCAATGCCGCTAAAAAACATCGAAGAGATCTAAAAAACCAGTACCTTCTCAAAAATTAAATAGCAACTGGATAAAAAATTAATTTAAAAAAATCTATAAAATACTCTAGAACTCATCAGTCTGATCAAAAACTGGTGCAATATTTGGGAACGCTCAGAATCCTTGTCTCTTCAGAATCTGTGTGTGTTACTTAACACAATACTGAACAGACATAGTGATTTATTTAGTAATTTCCCTATTCACAAAGTTTATTTGTTCCTCACAGTCAAATCACCAGGACTGAGTCCTGCCTCTCCAGAGGCCCTTCTATAAAAGCAGAAGCTGCACTTGAGACTTTGATCGCACAGATGTTTGGAATGGTTTGGCTCTGTCTGCACTTCAAAGAGGATTACAATGTGCTCAAAAATTCTTTGACCTGCAAAAAGAAACAAATATTGTCAATCACACCAAGTGTGTATCAACAGAAATAGACAGCAACTCTGTTTACCTCTCCAGTGCTTTATGCTTTACCACAACCTAAAGAAACAGGGAAAAAGGATCTTGGGCTTGGCCATGCCATTACCTGTCCATCAAGAACATTCCCAGACACGGTACCTGTAATTTAGCAGATGCAGGGAGAGACACACTGCAATGATGCTCACTCCTCCCACGGTCCCGAACTGCAGCCCACAGTCACAAAGGAGTTACTTTAAAAGCAGGTGTAGCCCAAACACGAGGAGGATAATGACCACCTCAAAAGAGCTGTCATTTGGAAACCACCGAGTTACACCCACTGCCAGGACACCGTTGGGATTTAATGCCAGGGAACAACTCAGGGCACCTGCTCAGGATGTTCCCTGGAATGAGGCTGGCAAAGAAATAATAAAGCAACACCTACTGAAACCACAGTGCTTGGGAAAAAAACGATACTGCAGATCAACACCAGGCTCACAGCTGCTGCCTTTAAGTGCCAGGAGCATCCTAGCAACTAGGCTGTGATACAGCCTGAACTGGGGGCATTCTCCTTTCTGCCCACTCCAGCCAGGCTTCTCCATGGAAAGGAATAGACCAGTTACTAGAGAACCAGTGTTACTCTTCTGGCAGAGGCTCTCCTACACAGAGCCCATCTGTAAACGTTTTGTCCAAATTCCTGATGAGAAATGGAAACAGATCTTGGACCACACTCTCCAACTGTGACCCTTCCCTTCCCAGGTCAGGGCTCATGGACATGGGATAAAAAAAAGAGGTCAAATCCCTTCCTGTAGAGAAGGGAACACATAACTGTGCCAAGACTGCAACTTAAAAGGAATCACTAGAAAGCCACCCTCCACTTTAGAGAGTGGCACCAGCAATCCCACTTGGAGAACCTTGTCTGCATTTACACACCAGGCAGAGTTTCCAGATGAGGCAAGGAAGCACACAGGCTCTGGGTTTCTGTGGGACATCAGCACACACTAAAGCCCAAAGCACAGCTCATCAAGTGCAGCAGTTCTGGGGCTCCACTTCGGAAATGCCAAAAAAAAAAGGGCCCACACAGGGCTTAGGCTATTCCCAGATAACCAGCCAGCTACATCAGAGTAAACTCCTCCAAAATCCGTATTTAGTCTCCTGAGCCTCATCTCATCCTGTGCAGTGGGAAGCAGGCGCCCCCCACAGCTGCCATGTCCTGTCATTCCATCAATTAACAAGCCCGACCAGGAAGACTGGTTTTAATCAGGTGAACAGTTCCACTTTGGGGTGGATCAACAGAGATCAAAGGACCAAAAGCTGCTTTGCTTGTGAGGTAACAGTTTATTTCCACAGAGCAGAAGGCAGTGTGTGTCCCACTGCTGAGGTCTGTAAGTCATTGCAACTGCTCAGATAAAAGGCAAGTTGTCCTCGCTGGAATCCCAAAGGGATTCAAATACCAAACACCTGCGCAGTTAAATGCTGGAGGTTTGGCCTGGATTTAAAATAAGCTTTGCAGCAGGCCACAAGACTGTTCCTTACCTGCATGTAACTCCATGACTCTAATATTTTAGAAGGATGATTGGACAGTGAAGTGTAATTACAGTAACCTAAATCATTTGTGAAATTTTACCTTTTCGATCATGTGGTCGTATCTGTCCTTTTTGCCTTTGAAATCTTCATTAACATCTAGCGTCAAAATTGGAATTTCCTGCAGATAGTCAAAATCTGTTCTGTATTGGGAGAGGAACAAAGCAAATATTAGTAGCTGAACATAGAGCAGACAGCATCCAAGTCCCTGCCAGCATTTCCATGGTTGAGAAACGCACGGAAAGAACTGCATCTCTAAATTACAGCCAGGAGTTCTGAATTTACAGCGTGGCCCCTGGGATACATTAGCACCGACAGAAATATTATAGAAATGTTCCTGGAGTTTAGCTTTACAAACCATAAGAAAAGCTGGAGTTTCACTGGTGGAAAAAGCATTATGGAACACCCTTACAAAGATTTATCCATCCTCAAGGAACCATTCAACAAACCCTACCGCAGTGTCCTGTGCTGGAGCCAGCTTTCGTGTTTGTAGTGAAGCTTCTCCAGATACTCAATGGGGATTTCTTGTTCCTCGTCTCTTCCTCGCACGAAAATCCTATTCAAGCATTTCTAAAGGCAAAAGATAATAAAAATAAATAAGCTGGTGCACTGCATGCCAAGAGCACAGAAATATCCATCTGACATTACAGACAGGCATTTCCAAATCTCACCGTGTATTTCTGGCTCTTAGGAACTGTTTTCCAATGCAGTAAATCATTTGTTCCCATCCCGAGCACACCCAAAGCATCAACGACAAGCCAAAACTGTTTAAGTATTGTACTTTGTAATTTAAATACATGTTCTTTTCTTAAACAGAAAAACAAAAAAGCCCCCAGAGTTACTCCAGTGTGCTACACTGTGGAGTGTTTACAACCATAACAAAGCTGAAAGCATGGAAACTGGAAGCAAGGGAATATGGACGTGATCTGTAGGTTAACTAGAGCTCTTCTAAACTCACATTTTCTCCTGTTCATGCAGGTTTCATACTCCAGAGAGATATTCATGATGGCGTTCCCTCCTTCTAAACAAACACCAGATGCCCAAAGATCAAAGCATAGTCATAAGGCCTCACACACAGGAGGTGCTTTCACCTGGCTTAGCTCCACTGCCCCAGGTGCAGGGGCTTCATAGCCCACCCCCCAAACCAGCTGTGACTGGTTAATTACTAAATGGTTCTTTTCCCTGTACAGCTATACTCCCTGCAAAACAGCTATTCCTAGAGCTATTTTGTCCTTTCCTGGGGTTGCTTGGTTTGTTCCAGTGGTGTTTTCTGGTTTGCTGTTGTCACGTGTTCTTTTTTATAATCAGAGGATCGTTATCATCACAGTTGATTTTAAAATACACAGGCTGCGCTTGAAAGAACTTTTTTTTTAAAGTATTACCAGACTTAGTCACAGCTCAAGTATTACAGTGTTCAGGGCAACACTGCAGCCTGAGCTGGACTCTACCCTTGAGGGGCAAGGCACAGAACACGGGCTCTCGTTCTCTGTGCAGTCACACACTCGTATCCCTCACCTCAGGAGTGGCTCTGAGATAAATGATCCCATCCAGCGCCAGCCTTGAACCAAACTGCTCATTCATCCAGTTGTGCCAGTCTTGGTAAATAGTCCACTCAGTCTCGTTCATGCAATCAGACTCGTATAAATTAGCTGCAAAGATGTACCTGGGAACACAGAACAGCGATGGAAACGCAAAGTGGCTTGGACACAGGAATCCTTGGTTTGCCTGAAGTAACTAGAGAAGAAGCTGAGTAGCAAATCTGGAGCATCCCTGATGTACACTTGGAGTGGAACGAAACAGCTGGTATCCTCCTCCTGTAACTGTGTCCACACAGACCGGGAACATTTACAGCTCAGGTGTCCAGGAATAACCCAAGAAACAACTGGTTTGTACACTGTTTATTGTCAGCATCTTAGAGCAAAGGGAACTCCTAAGAACTACGGGATGGGATTCAGTTACCAAATCCCACTTTCTGAACCCAGAAATGCAGTACAGGGCATTTACTTGTGTATTTTTTATTGGCCATAAAACAAAAGATGAGGAAGAACTTTCCACGGAGGGCGGTAGAGCACTGGAACAGGCTGCCCAGGGGGAGTGTGCAGGAAAGAGTGGACATGGCACTCAGTGCCATGGTCTAGTTGACAAGGGTCATAGGTTGGGCTTGATAACCTCAGAGGTCTTTTCCAACCTTGACTGATTCTGCGACTCTGTCTCCCTCTCTGGAGACGTTCCAAAACCCACCTGGACACATTTCCACCCCAACTGTCCTGTGATTTTACTTGGGAGAACTGCGATCTTCCCCCCGAGGACTCGGGCCCCACACACCTGTCGCTGTAGACAGAGCGCTCGAAGAACACCACAGGATTCTCCACGTCCTGGAGTCTGCCCTCGAGGGCGCTGAGCTGAGCCCGGATCCTGCTGAGACAGGCGTAGGTCTGGAAGGTGAAAGCCCACCTCTCCGGCTTCTCATACATCATCCGCAGCACGTTCCCACCGTTCTTCTGGGACGTGCTCAGCTCCTGGATTCAGAGGGGAAATAAGCAGAGAGAAGGCAGCTGAGGAGAAGCCAGGAGCAACACATCCCCGTTGACACTCGTTTTACCAAAATACACTGTATTTTTGCCAAATCAAAAGGAAGCCCCTCAAAAGCCACTTGCACAGCAGACTGTGGCCACCAGGCAGCAGCTGGATTGCCAGTGGAATTACGGGTAGCTGGGAGAAAAAAACACCACCATAAACCATTTGGCAGTGGTTCATTATTTCCTAGATATTTCAGAGGACACCTTCACACACCTGGAACAACCCTCTGCACTCACCTGGATGGTTCAGAGTTGCTACAAGTAACTGCCTCACTTTTTCCCATCCCTTGCTTTGATACAGCAAAAAAGGCTTTTAGAGCTTTTAGAACTTGCATCCTGACGTTGAGTAACATTTATTCCATAATACACCAAACAAACTAGAAAAGAGGAACTCAAACACTGTGAAAGGAATCGGCAGAAGTGTTGCTATCAGAAAAACAGTCGATTGGATATACTGGACTTCTGAAATTAGAGGAGCATTTGGGGTTTTTTTTCTCTTTTACCTCACAATCATTTCCAGAGTTTTGCTGGACATTGCACCATCTAGCTATGGGCTCAGGAACCACTTCCCACTCCTCATTGGCTTGCTTCAGAATAGTCACAAAGGTGGATTTCCCTGCAGCTGTAGGAAAAGCATTCAGGAAGATTTGTCAGTGAGAAACCACCCACAGTGGTGTTATTTAACCACTGCACAACTCCGCTTTCCATCCCCACAAATCACTCTCCCGTGCCCGAGCACTTTGGACTTGAAGCAGAGCCCATCGTGTTCCACAGATCATCAATTAACGGAGCAACAGGGTTGTTCTCTCTCTGCACCTGCACGGGTTTGGACAATGCTCTCTGGTGGGATTTTGGGGGTGTCCCGCGCAGGGCCAGGACTTGGTGATGCCCGTGGGACCCTTCCCCGGCTCGGGAGATTCTGTGACTCCGGGAGTTTTACGCCACGAGCAGGAAAAGTGCGGGAAAAAAAAAAACAAACACGTCAACGCCAAACAGGTGAATGAGTTACAAACTGTAAATAAAATCGCAAATCGCGTCACTTTCGTAGAGTTCTTACGGCGCCGCGGTGAAGTCTCCGACCTCACGCTTGTGAGGCTTGTTTGTGCCTCCCGACCTGACTAAAAGAGGGAGTTTTTTTTGCGAGGAAACGGCCAGGAAAACCCTGTGGAAGCACCCCCGCCGCCCCACCCCGCCCCGCCAGGGCGGGAAGAGCCCCGGCAGAAGGGGGAGAGAGGGGAGCGAGAGGCGAGCGTGGGGTCGGCGGAGCTGTGCCGCCCCCAGCCACGTCCGAACCCCCCCGAGCGCCGCAAGAGCCACCTCTTCCCCTCCTTTCCCCCCCCCCCCCCCCGGTCCCCGCGAAGGCGGTGACGGCCCCGACTCACCGATGTTGCCCTCCACGGCGACCTTCTTGACGCGGCGGTCGTGCCGCCCGCGCTTGGGCGGGGTGGCCATGGCGGCCCGAGGGGGGCGCGAGGGCACCTGAGGGGAGGGGAAAGGGGGGGGGGGGGGGGGCGTGAGCGCGAGACCCGCCCGAGGGGGCGCGAGGGGGTGGGAGGGGCGCGAGACCGACCCGCGCCTGCCCGCGCGCGCGCCTTTAAATTTGGCGCGCGGCAGCGGCGGGCCCGCCGGGGAGGCCCGTGACGTCACGCGCGCGCGCGCCGCGGTCGACCCCACCGCCGGCCCGTCCGCCCCGCCCCACCGAGCCAGGCAAGAGCAGCGGCACGCGGAGCGCATCGATGACTCCCCGTCACGAGCTGCTCCCGTTCTCAGCGGCTCCCTTTCGTCCCGACACACGGGGCAAAACAAACAGGGAAGGGAGGGAAAGGAACCTGCCCCCTCCCCCCGCCGGGCAGGTGTAAAAAATGCTCCAGGAATACCTTAGAAGTGTGGCTGAGTTTTTAAAAGGAGAGCACCGGCACTTGAATTGAGAGGGTCGTTGCTGAAAACAACTAGGAAGAAATTCTTAGGTTTAGGAAGGAGTTCTTGAGTTTACGGAGGAAATTACTTTAGGAAGGGATTTTTTACTTTAGGAAGAAACCCTTCCCTGTGAGGGCAGTGAGGCCCTGGCACAGGTTGCCCAGAGAAGCTGTGGCTGCCCCATCCCTGGCAGCGTCCAGGGCCAGGTTGGATGGGGCCTGGAGCAACCTGGGCTAGTGGAAGCTGTCCCTGCCCACAGCAGGGGATTGGAATGAGGTGATCTTGAAGGTCCCTTCCAACCCAAACCATTCTGGAATTCTAAGATTCTACAAAACCCCTAAACCCCCCTAACAGCCACCAACAAACCCATGTTTCCCATAATACCATCCCACTACAGGACCCTTTTGATTCTTGCAGGATGGAGTTAAACAGGGAAAACCCCTCAGATCTACGGATTGGGCACAGGCAGTGGGGCAGCCTTGACCCAAGATCTGTCCTGAAAAACTGTGGCAAAATCCAGTTTTTTCACCACCATTTCCACAAAGCACACATGAGAGGGGACTTACCACGGGGCAGAGCCAGATGGGGATGGGAGGTGGGAAATCTGGAGCCTTGAAGCTGTTGGGGTCACGGGAGGCTCTGAGGAGAAAGAAGAGCTCCCCAAAATAAAAAGGCACCTGTGCTACTGGGCAGGGCCAAGGGCAGAGTCTGTACCACAAGTGACATCGGTAACCTGGTGACATCCTCGGGTGTGTCATGGGCAGATGTTCACAATATACAGGGGGGAAAAAAATAAATCTATTTGAGAGTAGGAGATCCTTCAGAAACAAGTCCAAGAAGGAAATAAAGACAGTCATGGTCAAACATAGCTATTTATTTTCTCTTATAAACAGCCTTCGGTTTCTTATTGGAAAAAAAAAAAACAAAAAACAAAAAACCCTAGGATTTAAATATTTTGTCCCATCACATACAACCATCTGTATACATTATTTACAACTCTCAAATAAACACGGTGCGGATTTTCAGACATTCAGCTTTTTTTTTTTTTTTTTTTTTACATCAAAAGCTGTTTTCCTTTAAAACTAAAGTCTCCATCAGTGACTACAAACTGAAGCGGTATTGGCACAGTTAGCTCACAGTAAGGGTTCTCTCCTTGCATTTTTTTTTTTTTACTTTACACTGTATTTTCTCCCATATATTTTAGGATTTTAAAGGAGGAAAGGTCAGTGTCGCTTTCGGAATATACTATTTTTTTTTTCTTTGCCTTCAGAAATGGCCTTTTATTGAAACCTCACTCATCTTTATTGCATCCTTCTCTCTCTTCCACTGCACATCGAGGTGATGTGCCTCCACACAACACAACCACAGCATTCCCAAGTAGTCAAACAGCCATGAAAATAAGTGTTCCCTCCGCGACACAGCTCGGAAAAATGTCCCAAGTTGCAAACGTACAAAAATAATGAGTATAGTTTAGTGGCTATAAAAAATTAATCTCCCCTAAAAATACATTACTCTATGAACAATTTAGGGAATTGGTTCTTCCAACAACAACAACAAAACAAAAAAAAAACCCAAAACAAAAAAACCCAAACTTATTTGGATATTTTCCTACAGGCTGCAAACTGAACCTGGCAAGGGGAAACTGTAAGAAAAGCAGGGAAATAAGAAGGTTTAACACTGAAAATCACCAATGTTAGTCTCATGTTAAAAGAAACGATATCCAGGGAAAGACAACAGGCATCCCATGAAACTGCCAGTGGTTTTAGGAGTGCAGGTTGGAAAAGAGACAACTGCTATCAGCAGTGAAGGAAACAAGATTCGGTGTAAAAGGGAATATTTTAGTGGGGAAAAAAAAAGCAAGGAATCTCTGTTTGTGCTGCAGCTTCTTAAATAATCCAACTAAAAGAGGGGTTATGTACAGTAACTGCACTCTGGCAGGTAGGCAGGGGGGAGCAAGGAACAAACAACTATCCCAAAAGGAGGTGTTGGTAGTAAAACTGTGTCTGGTGATCCGGGAGAAAGGGGGCGGGGGCAGGAAACAGAAAGGAACAATCTGAAAGGTGAGTTGAGTCCATAGCAGCAAATAGGTGTCCTTACCTGTTAACTGAGGGCCAGGGACATGGGGACAGGGTTCAGGTCCTAAGGACTGAGTAAGGACAGTGCTCCTCAGTATCTCCAAGGAAAAGCAGAAGTTCAAAGCTCTACATTGCATAGTAAGCGGGAAAAGAAAGTGGATACTTGCAGACAGGCCTTGGAACCCGTTCTCTGCCCTCAGCTCCCGGCACCAGCACAACGCAGTGGGTTTGTTTCCTCTTTGCACGGTTACCTCGTATCCCTGACTTGAAAGACTTGGACAAGACATCCCAGATCCATCACCTGAGCACTGTCAGCACTGCCGGGGTGGCTGAGCTCCAAGGATTCGGCTGCCTGCCTCTTCCCAGCTCGAGGCAGGTGCCCCCTCCTCAAGGCACCACCCGAATCCCTCATGAGGTCCAAGAGAGCTGCAAACCACCCCAAACCATGGGATTTCTGACCCTGTCAGACTGGAAGGCCTCAGGCAGCACTGGCAGCATGGCCTGGTTTAACCCCGCCGGCACTTCCCGCTCCCAATGACCACAAAGCTGGAAGTTCCTGTCTCCAGGGGCTCGGGGTCCCTCAGAGTCCGTCGGGGTTTGTTTCTCTGGGGTTCGTTTGGGAGGCGAGGGGGTGTCCCCCCTTTTTCCCCCCATAAATGCACTATTTTATAAACACATTCACCTGATCCAGATTCCATTTTGTGTGGCATTTCCATGTGCCCTGACTTCGAGAGCGTAAACACACCCCAACTTCTGGTCCCACAGCTTTTACAAGCGAAAACAAAAAAAACACAATGAAAAGCTGCAAATAGAAACAGCACGGGGATACTAAATCCCCACCACTGCAAACATACCTTCAATGGTGTTATTTTCAAGTGTTGTGTAATTAAACAATGTGTTCATACAGCTGTCGGGCAAATCATGATCTCCAAGCTTTTATTACGTGCCTAGAAGCTACTCAAAGTCTCTCTACTGCCAGATATTAAATACAAAAAATACACTATCCACTGAAGATTTTTTTTTCCTTAGTACATTCCAATTCTGATTGGCTGAACTGCAGCAGATGCCTCTGGATTTCTATAACTGGCTAGAAAAAAGCAAAAAAACTGCGGCAACGACAAGAACAAAACCCTCCCAGGGCAGGAGCATGCCAAAAATGTGAATTACTGCACTGGTATCTCCAAGCAAAGCCTCACTTTTACACGTTTTTCTTCTGAAATACCTCATCTGTACTCAGCAGCAGGGATTCTATGCTAATGTAACTCCAAAGTGCTCCATGAACTCAGCCCTTTTTATGACAGATGTTTCTTCCCTAACTGCGTTTGTGCAAACTGAATGTTTGTTTGGCAACTGCTCGGGAGCGTAACAAAAAGCTGAGTGACCCAACTGGTGCTTCCCTGTTGAAAAAGCAAAAGCAACCAGGAGAAGTTCCATGGCAACAGACATGGAGGTACTTGCTCAGCACGAGGTCTGTGTGTGATTTTGACACCACCTTGGCTGTTCCGCTGCAGCGACCAGAACTTCGCTTTTCTCTGTAAGAAATTATCTAGTTTTGAAAAATTCCATATTCATCTCTAAAAAAATAAGACAAGTATTTGTATTAAAAGCTGGAGATCATTGATTTCAGCAAGTTATGGCTTTTTTTTTTTTTTAGTGTAAGCATATATATATATTTTTCTAGAACAAGTATCAGTAAGTGTCTGGGTGTTAGTACATATTTTCTGTTTCCAGCAATGTTCAGTATTGTATGTGCTTTGCACCTCAGAAGTGAGTCTGCCAAGGCACTTAGAGAATGTAAGCAAGTCTTTTAGGGACTTCATGAGAATGGGCTACCACTGACACAACACAAGAACCCATCCACCAGCAGAGTCAATCCCCCAACCAAGCACGTTTCCTTTAACACTCAGCACCTGCTAGAAATTCCACAATGAGTAACAATAAAATAAAAATTAAAAAAAAAAAAAAAAAAAAAAGCTATTTACCACGTGTCACTAACAGAGAAAAGATTTCCCCTAGTAAAAGCACAGAAAGTAGATCTCGGCTGTCACTGGTAACAGCACAGGGGCTTGTTTTTGTTTTCTTTTTTTAAAAAAAAAATCAAATGAACAAAAAAAAAAAAACAACAAACAAATACCACACGCTTGCTTAAAGAAACAAGTGACTTCAAGAAGTCCTCTTCCTTTTATCTGTCCTTCGAGGTGAGTTTTTCAATCAGTTCTTGAAGTGGTGCAAGTTCTCTTCTATCAATAAGGTTGAATTCCTGCAACAAGGATGAGGAGAAAGACACACACGCAGAGTTTTGCAGGTGCAGCTCAGGTGAGAAGCCTCACTCAGCCAGAATTTATCTGGCAGTAGGCTCTCTGAGTCCAGGCTTAGCCACTACAGCCTTTCCTGCCCACGCCTGAAGGTCTCCCCTCCCATTTAAAGGAAGGAAATGTAAAAAAATGATCTTTTTTTTTTTCCCCACAAGGGAAAGGGAGTAATGTAGCTTTGAGGCCTTGCAATCTCCTTACCTGAACAAAAAATATAAAGTGCTTGAAAGAAGTGTTAAGGTGTGCCTCCTCCTGCAGCTGGATCACGGGATCAAAGTGCTGGTGATAGATGTGAGCGTAGACTCTGAAGAGACGCTTTAGAATTGTCTTGGCCACTGACATGAAGTTCTTTGGGAACGGGACGCCTGGAAACGAGGAAACAGATGGCTTATTTTTCAATGCCCAGGCTGTGCCTGTGTACTCTGGAAAGCCAGGATAACCCCCAACCCTCCCTCTTGCACAAGAAGAGCTGTTCAGTTCCGCTCGGCAATTCCACCCCTAAATCACAGCGGGCTTGGGCTGAGGCACGAGGACAAGCTCCACCAGGTACCTGGGAGCAGGTGACTGAAACCACTTTGGGCATCAGCCATGGAATATTACACTTCTCCTGACCAAAGTGGAATCAGAAATAGGCTCTCTTCCACTTGCCTCATGCCCAGAAAAAAAGATTCCCGTCTCCGTTCTGCTCTTCCCAAACCCTTGGCCAGAGGATACTGCTTTCTCAACTGCCTGCTTCAGTATTCTGGGACACACTCCTTTCAGTCATTCCAGGGAAAACAACCCAGGACAGGTAAAAGCAGTTTGAACAGCAGACCTTTGTCACTGTACAGGTTCTATTAAAACTGGTTTGCAAACGGCAACCGGCTACTGGGAGCGATAATCTCTTTAGTTGACACATCCCCAGGCTAAAAAAAAGATATGCATCAACCACCTAAAAAGACTAAACCTGTCTAGCTTCTCCTCACCTACCAGTTTCCCCAGTCAGCTTAGGTCTTTCGCTGCCTTTCCAAGTGCTGAGGTCCTGCCTGAAGGCCAGAGGCCCAAGCTCTGGATGCTCTAAGGCCAATCAGGACCTCACCAGTGCTTTCAGACCCCAGCAATAATGTTTTCATACTCCTGCTTAAGCCTGCCCTGTTCACATGCCCATCTCATTTCCTCCTCTGGCTGCTGCAGCACATGGGAAGTTCATATTTAGCTGGTTAGCTTGTGGCCTTTAAGTCCCCCTCTCTCTGAAGGCAGCCCTGTTTCTCTGAAGAAGCTTAATGAAAATGTGCCAAAAGCTTCAGAAACTACTCACAAAATTAAAGCAATTAAGAGATCTCCCTTGTTATTGTTCCTGAATTGGGGGTTGGTCGCTATTTTCCTCCTACTTTTCCAAAAGAAAAGAAACCTCTTTAAAACATCTATTTTTCATTTTCACTTAAAAAAAAGAAAAGAAAAGAAAAGAAAAAGATCATTAAGATCAAAGGTGCAATTCAGCTTCTTTGGAGGTAAGACCCAGAAATTCCTCATGAAGACCAGACATCATTCCTGTGTCAAAAAGCTGCCAGTTTGTACCAATTACTGGTTATAGGGTTTGAGATCCTCTATTTCCAAAGAAACAACTCACTGTTCAAACTGGAAAAAAACCCATCAGATTTGACTGGAATCAGTTATTAAGCAGAAACAGTACTTCCTGCATTCAGAACAACGAGAGATGTTTATTAGGAGTATTGATAGAGGGATCAGAGTTCATGCACTGCCCCATCCATTTTATCTCAAGAGATAAGTGTGTTTATACAGATAATATAAGCTTTTACACTGGCCCTACGTGTCAGTCACTTAAGGAGACCTTTTATTGCCCTAAGACTTGACTACTCCTGCACAACTGCAACCCAGAGCCACTGTTCAGCTCTAGTTGTTTACTCTACCTATTTTGGAAGGAAATAGCGTTTCGTCATCCAGCTGATCCTGGACCCAGGTCATCAGGTAATCGATGTACTTTGGCGCGGAGCACTTGATGGGTTTCTTGATGTTGGTCCCATCTGCCCAGTGGTACTCGTACCTGGGGAGGGAAAAGACATTCCTTAGCACCAGGGAACCCTTCCTGCCAAGGCCTGGCAGGCTGCTCCCCTTGCTCCCACGCCCTCCCTTCAAACTGGTCTAATGGAAGGTGTCACTGCCCACAGCAGGGGCTTGGAACAAGGTGGACTTCAAGGTCCCTTCCAACCCAGGCCAGTCTGGGATTCTGATCCCATGATTAAGAAAGCTTCTAGACTACACACACAACCAGAGAGAAACGTGCCCTCGTGAAATTCAGAATGGAACAGCTATTTTGCCTGGCTGGGGGAACTCTTCTGACACCAGTCCAGACATGGGAGAAGGTGGATAATTTGGAAACATAACAGCTGAAAACACCCAAACACAATAACATGGGGAGCCTGACAACACCAGCTTTCAAGCGTTTCTATTTTTAAAAATCGCACACATGGTTGTATGCAAAGCTTAACAGCCTCTGATAAATCTGCCTTCTCGTTTTGTTCTGACAAAACTGAATTTGTTAAACACCAACTGGGAGAACAATTTCACCACAAACAAATTGGATGAGGGATTGCGACGGTGCTGCTCGCAACGGGATAAAATGATCCCAGTTTTCCAACAGCAACAAATCAGAGGGCCTGAAAGCATTTTGATTTTGTATCTCAGAACACAGGCAAAAATCCCAGGCGTGCCAAATGGGCCATGTGTCTGGATTTATGAAAAATCAGGATCCCTTGTCACCCAGCACTGCCCTAATACCAAGACTGAAGTGGTATTAATGCAGGACAATCCTGAGGTTCTGGGATCAGACTGGAGCCAGAGCAAGACAACAAAGAGAATTCCAGGCTGAAAATTTCATCCAAATAACATCCAGCAATGAGAACCTTCCCTCCTCACCCCCCACTACCACCATGCATTTTTCAGAGGAAGGAATTTTTCTTACATTAAAACCCCAAGTTACTGGCCATCTATAAACAGAAAACCCAATCGTGGCTCATTTTCCTCACTGGAAAGTTTCCCTTTCTGGAAGTGGAAGAGAGGTTTGCTTTTCCTTACTGTTTATTTAGGCTTTCACAGTAATTCAAAAGGAAGCAGAGCCCTCCCTCACCCCTCACTCAGAAATGCAGGTATTTTCCTCCTTGGAAGACACTAAGCATCTGGAGAGCAGAAAAAAAGCACAGGCAATGGATGTCTGTACAAAAGCACAGGCAAGAATCCAAGAAGAGAAACTTAAGCGAGGCACAGGGTGGGGGGGATTCTTATCCAGACATCTAATATTTGCACAATACCTACAAGGAAGATTCTGGTAAGCCAAAATGCTCTTACTTTGGGCCAGCAGACATCACAGGGCAGCTCTCCTCCGTGCAGAAGTCCGTGATGGTTCCATAAAGCATGTTGATCTGGTTGAAGAAGTCGACAGCTGAAAAGCATCAGAACCACCCATTAACACTCTGCAACACAAGATTCCTACAGCCCAGACTGTAAAGCAGAGATCCTGGCATGTTTATGGTGGGAAAAAACTTCACTGTTATTGCTTTTTTAAGATCCATTATAAAAGAGATGCAGAAAGCAACCACCAACTTTCTGGAACAGCCTCCAACAACTATTTAATTGTTCACTGCGGCAAAATCTTCAGTTGGAAGGAGAAAAAGGAAGGAGAAAGCAGAGTTACTTCCTTTTCTGAAACTTTGGTGTGTTTTATCAGAATCCCAAACTCTACTGGCAGGTGTGGAATAAAACAAAGATTTTCAGTGCGAACTTTCCAACCAGAGAGAGCAGTTCCTCATTAGGTGATTCATTAGGCTTCCCTCAGGCTTTTTATTCCAAATGCCCACCTTTTCCAGGAACATTTCAGAGAATCCTAGACTGGTTTGGATGGCAAGAGATCTTAAGGATCACCTCGTTCCACCCCCATGCCATGGGCAGGGACACCTTCCACTAGCCCAGGTTGCTCCAAGCCCCGTCCAACCTGGCCTTGGACACTTCCAGGGATGGGGCAGCCACAGTTTCTCTGGGAAACCTGTGCCAGGGCCTCCCCACCCTCACAGGGAAGGATTTCTTCCCAATATCCCACCTAACCCTGCTCTCTTTTAGGTACATGCATGGGAGTTGGATACAGAAGTCATGGCACAGGAAGAGCTACAGCACCAAACAACTCCTGTCCTTAGAATATCAACTAATTACCACAAATCAATATTTAGTCCACAATGTTTCCTCATTATAAACTAGCCTTGGGAGTTTTGTTCTGGAGTGCTATTTTTTATGTTTTGTTACATGTTTGGAAAAGCATTTCCCTTGGTCAAAACCTTTTTGGGTTTTTTTGGGTTTTTTTGTTTGGTTGGGTTTTTTTGGTTTGGGTTTTTTTTTTGTGGCCTACAGCTGAATTACTGAAATAAAACACCCAAAAGCTGGCACACCTAAATATCCCCATTGTTCTTACCACTTTACATTGGTGCTTCATTACTCCAAACTCTTTGAAAGGAAGGTTCTACAATAACCCATAGCAGGTTCTGTTCTGAGGAACTGTGGCCACTGCAACCAGTTTGTAAAATCCACTTTATCTCCAGGTATCTTTCAGAGAATCAACGTGAAAGATTACAAAAACATCACGGCAGGAAGTTACAGCTACTGCTCAGCAGAAGCAGGACACGAGCCCTTGCTTCCTAAGTGCACACAAGAACTGTTAATTAAGTTTCCATTCCCTGCTCCCAGCAGAAACCACGGCCCAGTGTTTGCTCCAAGGCAGGCGTGTCCAGAAAACCCACACAGGCTCCAGCAAAATGACTGATTGTGGCAAATCCCACACTTGGAAGTCTCAAAACCCACACACCCCGTCAACTCTTCCCCAAAGACATCAGTCGGGCTGAGGGTTGGGCAAGAAGGGGAAGAGCAGAGCACGTTTGTTTTTGTGCTCTCGGGGTTGTGCAGGGTAAAACCAAGGACACCAAGTCACACATTTCATTGCCTTATGGGACATCCCAGTGAGCAGAAGGGGCTCACAGCTCTGGGGCTCGCTGTGGTGGAGGGATGCTGTCAGGGAAAGGAGAACATCATCAGTTCACTCTTTAATTATACAGCTATAATTTCATTTGAGTTAATTCAGCAGTTAAGTCAATTGGGAAGGGGAAAACTGCTGCCGTATGGGAAAGCAGAGACACGGAGTGAAGGAACCACCGAAAGGGAAGGATGCCAGCAACACATGAAGCATCTTTAGCAATGCTTGCTCATAAAAGCGGGCTGGCTTTTTCTCTAGACAGTTTTGCAACGCAGTGTGAACAAACTCTTACAGAGGATGGTGTCAGCAATTCCAGCACGGCCCTGGAAGCAGTGGCAAGTGGAGCACTAGAGCACTGCGTGGCTAATTAGGAACAGGAAGGTTCGAGTCAGTGGGACAGTTTCACTTCCCAAACGTGTAAAGAGCAAGAAGAAACAGGCAGAACCACAGAAACGATCAGAGGACATTTATCTCGAGCGTGATTCCTACTGTAGTGCACAGTCAATCCCACACCACCACGGGAGCACACCAAGAGCACACACTGAGAGACAAAAGATGAGGGAACACCCAGACAGGGCCTGTGGCAGCCAGAACTGCACAGGCTACAGAGCACGATGGGATGTGGGATAATCCATTCTTGAGGAGCAGAGGGAAAAACTCATGCAGCAGGGAGAGGAAGGAGGAGGAAACGCAGTCAAGCAATCAGAAAACATTAACTTGGGCATAATGGTTTGGCATGAAAGCACAGAGTTTGGACAGACAGCTTTAGAGGAAGTTAAAATAATGACATCAGACTTACTAGACCACAGGCTCAGAACTCAGTAGAAACAAAAGGAAGTAACTCGATGAAAACTGCAGAGCCCATCAGAATCATAGAATCACTCAGGTTGGAAAAGACCTCCACAATCATCGAGTCCAACCTGGGACCAACCACCTCCTTGTCAACCAGACCAACATCCAGTCGTTCCTTGGACAGGGATGGGGACTCCACCACCTCCCTGGGCAGCCCCTTCCAATGCTGGACAACCCTTTCCATGAAGAAATTCTTCCTGATGTCCAACCTGAACCTTGAGGCCATCTCCTCTCGTCCTGCCTCTTGTTCCCTGGGAGCAGAGCCTGACCCCCACCCGGCTCCCCCCTCCTGTCAGGGAGTCGGAGAGAGCGAGAAGGTCGCCCCCTGAGCCTCCCCTTCTCCAGGCACAGGAAGAGGCACACGGTTGTCCTCCCGCAAGTGTCAGCCCACATCCAACACCCCCCCTTCCTGAAAAAAAAAAAAAAGGTCAGCGACTCACTGTTAACTGCAACCCATTCATTTAAGTCTTCCCCCTCTGGAAGCATCACAGCCATCCGGAGATTGCCGCTTCCCAGCGTGGCCTCGGCATGTTTGAGCAGCTCGTACTGGTGAGACCCCTCTGGAATATTCTTCTTTGGTTTGAAGGTTTTGGAAGAGCGACTACCACTGCAAAAGAGAGAGGAAATACCTGGAGGCCTTTTGGAATGGGAAGAGAAAAAGAAACGAGCAGACGAGTCCCACGTAAGGACAAGGCTGACATTCAATACTTTCCCCACTCATGTATTTTCACATTGAAACAGGGTATTTAACAAAAACTGGGATGCTGAAGTTGCCGGTATTTTGGCTTGCTTTAAACCATTTTCCTTACCTACAATCTGGTTTGAAAAACACAGACTGGCTCAGAAGAAAAGTTTAGACATCTGAATTTTAAACAACGGCAGCGAGCCCGGATGGCACATGAACCCCTAACGTGTCAGAAACATGACGTGCAAAATCAAATATTTGCAGAGAACTGTCAGATGAGCCAATATTTGTGAATGTTTTCAGTGTATGAGCTGAGAGAAGATTTCTGTCAGACAAGGCAAACTGAGTCCTGAATTCCAAGTGGAAGGACGTGAAACCCAGACAGCACAATTTTCACTACAAACATTACCCAGATCTCCCTTCTTTATATAAAAGACTCGGGCAATTCTTCACCCTGTCTCTAAGGGCCGAACAGAAATTTTTGTTGGTGGGGTGTAAGGGATGAGGGATTGGGAATAAGGCACAAGGAAACTCCCTAAATAAGTAGTCTACTCTGACAAACTCTGGGCAGGAATTCCCACCGTACCCAAATCCAGCACAGGCACCCTAAGAGAGCAGGAAAAGGTCTCATGTGGAAGGCAGGCAGGCAGCCAAAAGGAGAAGTAATTAGGATAAACACAGGCTGCTGCTCGTCACGTGCTATGGAAATAGCTGCAATTTTGGCAATAAATTATCAGAATTCCATGCATTTATGCAGTTCACCATATGGGAGGCCAGTTAACTGCATGCACAGTCACACACTCCTTGAGACACAGTTCAGGGACAGCTTCTCTGAGCTAAAGCCTTTACAGGACAAGGTTTTTCTTGGAAAGCCTGGTTATAAACGTCGCTGCAAGCATTACTTCAATTACCTTATTGGTTCAGAAGCTCTCCTATTACTTAACCAAATAAGTAATAATTCTTTTCTCCCATCGTGTTTCACGTGACAGATTTAGGAAGCCTTCTTCTCCCAGGTCTACTTCCTCAAATCCTCGAGCAATCAGTGAGAAAAAGCAACTTTTACAGAGTTCTGCCAGGTGGCCAACGATGCACACAATCATCAGTGTCTGGGTCAAGTGTGACATTTCATTTTCAGCTACATTCCCGTAACAGAATTAGCCATTTCTCCCCAGGTTTTAAAATGCTCCAAGCTAACAGGCAGCACCTGCCTTTCCCTGTTAAGAGACTCTGACAATCTCTTAATATTAATGCAGAAGTGAGAGGGGACAGAGAAACCACCAAAGATCCCATTTTCCTCAGACATAAAAAGGCCATGAAACGGGGAAGACGCTGCATCACCCCCACTATTTGTCACAGCCAGTTCCCAGTCTGTCAAGAAGATCCAGCTTCTCGACGAATTCCTGCGATTCCAAGGACGCTTTGCTCCCTTCACTCCCACATCCGCCGTTTCTAGCAAATTATGCCCTTCTATTTTTACAGGGAAGTGCAGCTCTGGCAGTGGCAGATGCAGCCCGACCCAGCACTAAATCAGGAAGTGTGAGGCAGTTGACTCACGGAGCTGGAGCCGGGCTCGGAAGCCACAACAAGCCCTTCCCACCGGCAGAAGCCCACGCGCCGCTCGGCCCCAGCACAGACGTCACAACTCCCTTGTAAAGGCAAGAACACCAAATTTCCTCCGAAGCTGTAATTTTATCCAGTCATCTGCTGACAGGGGAGTGGGTTTCACGATGTGAATTCCGCAGGCTGTGCTGCCTGAGGCTGGCAAGGCGATGTTTCCAGAAGAAGGGAAAAGTTTCAGGAGTCCTTCTTACGCCACAGCTCGTTTCAGCTTCAAAGGCAGCACTGGCACATCTACACTCACAGTAGTTTAAACATCCAGCCTCAGCTCTTGATGCACTTCCCAGCAACTGCAGGAAAGGAGCCACCTAAACCTCAGTGCTCCCAGGGGAAGCACTTGGGCTGGCCTGGCTTAGGCCTCCTCGCTCCCAGGTGAGTGGTTACTTGTCCACAGGGCCTTTCAACAGAGCTTTTCCCCTATGTCCATCAAGCCTGCTGCGGATTTGCGGAAACCTGAATCAAACCAGAAAAATTCAGGCTGCTCATGAATGGAAGTTACGCCCTCACAGCTTGTTCTTACCACAGAACTGACCCCAAGCTCTCACCTGCTGTGCAGTGGCACCGTCTTCAGGACACACCTGCCACCTATATCCCTCCCCTCTGACCGCTCCACAATGCCGAGGCCACCGGTGTCACTCCTTTCCTTGGGGGAAGGTGTGAGGAGGTAACTCCTGGAAGCACAGCTGTACCACTCAGTGCCTCCCCAGAGCAGCCACCATCACTGGCAGACCGAAATCAGCCCTTCAAAATATTTGGACACGCTCTAGAGATCCTGAAAAAGCTGAACTCAAGGGAGCGCACAGAACATTCACCTGGGGCGTGGAAACTTTTCCTACTTCAGCTCCCGCTTTTCTCAACTTCAGAGGCCTTTGTGAGCATTAATTAATCCTCACAAAGTACCTCTGAAGTAGGGATCACTAGATACAGGGAAACTGAGGCAGGGACTCACTGCCACAGGCCAACAATTGAGTTTACCACAGAAGCCCCAAGTTTTAGTTCTGCACCTCCTGGTCTCCTTTCTCCTGCTGCTGTTTTTAAACACAGAAACACTGTAAGACAAGACCCAAATTCCAGAAAAGCAAACATTTCCAGCCTTTAAACAATAATACAGGGCTTCAAACGATAACATCCTGCTAAGAATAGAAACATCGCAGTGGGATCGGGTTAGTTTCCACTGGCCAACACATCAACATAGAAATGAAAATAGAAGCACAAGCTACTTTTTGGCAATGAAATCAATAGCTGCAGCACTTAAACACGTCTTCCCTGTGACAACCACAGCATCAGAAGGACAGAAAGTAAAATGAAACTGTACATGTTCAAAATCTGCACTGATGAGATTAAACTTGAGCATTTCTATTTTTAAAAATCGAGTAGTCACAACATTTCTGTCCCGGGGAGAGTCAGCGCTCCAGCAAAGCATTGCTTCCTCCAGCTCCCACACCACCAAAACCTCAGCTGTTTTCCAGTCCAGTTCCTGCTCACTGCAGTAAGCCTGCCTCAGTCCAGCCACTTGAATTTGCAGGTAACAAAAGCAAGGTAAGAATTCAGGATGCAGGCATTCCATGCAGCAGTTCTGTGGGAAGGAGTTAGGAGCTGCCAACTCCTTCCAAAACGTAGCTGCTCTCCCAAAAGGTGAGGCAGTGGTTAGAAAGCAGTTCCAGGCCTGGAGCTTTCATTTTGGATTGTTTCTTTCTTTGTTTAAACGAGAATCAGTGGCACTGACTTGAAAAATTCACACAGACACATGATCTTTCCTATAAAAAACGGGACAGATGTTATTTATTGTTTATTTGCTCCACCATGGAGTAATTTCAATTCTCTGAGGGCTTTTCAACCTGAAGATGCTTCTCAAGGGGTACAGAGACCGTTGTCACCATAACTGGTTTGAAATGGTGCCTCCTTCCACTGGAGTACTGACAGGAAAATCAGTGGGGTTTTATGAGATTTTTTTCATTCTCTACCCATTGTGGTGGGGACTAAAATCTGGCTTCCCCTTCTGGGAAAAACAGCTGTCTTCATACACTGAAATTCCATAGAGGAATGGCAGAAAACTCACAACCTCACGAAGAGCTCCTCAAAAGCACAGGTACCACTGGACACAAGACTCGACACGTTAAAAAGAGCTGAAGTTTATCAGATGATTCACATCCAGGAAGGAGAAAGTTATTTAAGGTAGCCTTAAGGAACAGTTTTGCTTTCGCCTGTCCCAGCCACCACCCCCCAGTGTTAAAGCTGTCGTAACACGTACACATCCACATTCTTAAAACACGCTTTCTTCCTCCTGTGCACACACATTTTGAAGCCAGTGAAACCCAGCCAATGCAGGAGCGGTCCAGCAAAACTCAGAAGCTCTCAGGAGCACCAAAACACGCCCACAAGGAACCTTTTTGCTGGCTGAGCTCTGAGCAGGGGACAAGTGACCTGTGCTTGGAGAGCGGCTGCTCCCCTGTTCCCTGTGACATGTTCCCTCAGCTGTCCTGCAGTGACACTCAGTGCCAAATCCACAGGGATGTTAGGTGGCCACAGCCTGTTTTCCAGCCAAGCTTCTCCCTGCCTCTGTTTTTCCCGTCTGCAGGCTCAGAATGTGCCTGTAAACAAGGGGGAGGTGTTATGCTACAACCCCACCCCACGGTGTTCCCGCTGTTTACCCAGTTGGATGCAACCCCTCTCCCGAGCAGTCGCAATTCCCAAGGCAAGGCACAAGCAAGCGTCCAGAGAACCCCATCCCGTAACCAGGAAATCATCACCACTTTGCTATGCTCATACACAGAATAAACTCCCTTGCTTCATTTACAACACATTCGCTTAATACACTTTCATCTCCTGGAAAACCCTCAAAATAAACAAAGCAAGTCACAGTTGCCCTCGCTGGATACTACCAGAGCCCTGTCTGTGCACTCCAAACACAATTAAACTATTCCCAGGGCAGCCAACGGCTGCGGAAGTGACTCAACCTCCCAAGCCCTGTCCCCTGCAGGACTAACAGGAGTGCAAGGAGAGGGGCAGGCCAGAGCCACAAACACGAGTCTACAACAGCATCCAGCACAGGAAAACGTTAGGCAAGCTGAGGACTTCTGGCTGTTCTGTTGGGTCCTTTCAATCAGATCCACACTCTTTTACTCCTTCAGTATTAACCCTTACCACGTATGTACACAGACACACATCATGGTACTGTAGGGAATAATCAAAGCCAGATTTATTTCTTCTAATACCCTAATGTTCAGTTAGCACATCTTAAAAAGGCCAGGCTACTGGCAGCTTTGATGAAGGTAAACGAGAAGTATTCCTTCTTCTCCAACTGCTTGGGTTTTTCCCTACGAGATGGAGTTTACTATTTTGACCACTTCAGTCACTAATTAAGCTCCCTGCGAACTAAACAGCACTATTTCCTCACTAATGTCTCCCCTCTTTTCTCAGGAAACCCTTATTTCTGTCAATTAGCACCAGCCTGCTCAGAAGGGAGGGCACAGCGTGAACTCAAACTCAAGTCAGAATGCGGTACAGTTACACTTCCAAGTTTGGTTTCCACAAAGGTTCCAACCTGTTTCCTGCAGGAACGTACCCAATACACTGTTCAGTGGGCACAACTGCACCTTTTTTTTTTTTGCAAAAAAAATCCTACCCTTTCCCACATATAAAATGGAGCAATTCCTAAGGAAATACATAAAACTCTGAGTCTGGGTTGTTTCTTTCAGTAACACACCGGATGGTGTTTAAAGAAAAGACCCTGGACGCTTTAAGAGAGGAAGAAGGTTTACTAAACCGTTTAAGTAGGCATGAAGGAGTTCAAGATCTTGTCCCCAAGTCACTGAGAATGTCCTGAAGTGGCCTAGAGAGCTCCAGCTTGCCTCGGGGCAGCCTCACACAGGCTGCCAGCCCCATAAAGCATCACCAGGCTGCTGGGGCAGGAGAGGAAAGGGGAGCATTTCCCAGGAATAAAGCAGGTGATCAACAGTGTTTGCCTACCCGTGATTCCTTTAGTCCCCTTACTTCTTCCAAGTGTCCCACACTTAAGGTATCCACTGCTTTCCACAGCCAACTGCTCCTCCTGCCACACAGATTTCCTTACATTCAGCTAAATTATCCTTACATGACTAATGCCCTCTGCATCCCAAACTGCTGGTCACAGTCACACCCTGTAAATACGTTTAAGAAGCAGAGCTTTGCAGAAAAGCCATCTACAACCCGCTGAGGGTGATAAATTGCAGCAATAAAAGCTTGGTTCCAGCATCAAATTAGATCCTTACTTGTACACCAAATATAGTGCTTGGATAACACGCCTCAGAACATGGATGGCTTCCCAAAATGCTGATCAGTGCTTTTGGAAACCAACGCTTAATGAATGACTAAAGCAAATCTAGTCATACAACCTAAGAAATCGGAGCAGGGCATTTTTAAAGGGAGACAAAAAAAAAAAAAGACTAACTAAAGAGTTTATGACAGCCTTCAATCCTTTTAAACAGAATAAAAGGAACCATCTCTTCATGTGTTCAGGAAAAAGGCAGTTAAAGGAGAAATTTAGCTCGATTTTCATGGGGGAAGAGTCACTTTATAAAAGGTTGCCCTCAACTGTAACCCCCATGCAGCACAGGCTGAGGATATGAACAGGGCAACTCAGCAACTTCCCAACAGAAAACCTCACACCTAGATGGAAGATTACACTTAGACTTGGATTAAGAGGCAAAACAGGGTCTGCATCCAGGAAACAACAACCATCAGAGGCAAGAAATAACACGGAGAACAACAGGAAGAAGGAATGGACAGGAGGCAGCAATGAATAATCCAACAGCTTTCCAAAAATATGCTGCATTAGCTCACCCCCAAGGATTTCTCACATATCCCCCATATTTAATACAATCCCGTACGTGCTGCATGTAACCATCTCAAGGAAAATCTACTTATGTCTTGCAAAGTATCCTATCAGAAAACCCACCTGCCTGAAGCATCTGAGGGGGAATGACAGCTCCTACCACATACACAGGAGGACATTTCTTTTGAAATTATTTCAGCTTGTGTGTTTGCCAGTTGAGTAGAAAGTTAGTTTAACTGTTCTGTGAGATTAAATATAGGTTTTCCTCCCCCCCCTTTTTTTTTTCATTCCCATTGCAGCAAGAAATTTTAAGAAGAGTTGTCAACCACAAAAGTTAATAATAGGACATTAGAGACACTTGGGATTTATTTCTGAAAGCTACACTGCAGTGTTAGAAAAAGCAGTATTTCGTGGCCATAAAGCATAAGACACAGTAATGCCATTTTGATTCCTGATTCCAGAACACTCAGCAAGTCCCTGAAACAATTAATCCATTCAAGCAAAACCAGGGCTGTGCTACTCAAGTTGGTAAAAACACAATTAAAATACCAGCTACCAAAACAAAACATGGGTTATTCCATTGAAGTCAGCACAAGGAACCCACCCAGTGATTATCTGTGTGGAAATTATTTCGGTATCGAGAATGAGTCGTCTCAATTTTTAGCAAAAGAGGAATTTACCAAAGCTCACTTAAGCTCATTTGTTCTCTTTGTCATAAAGAAAGGAATTAGACTTGTGATAAAGACCAACAAATCCAGGCATTACAAGTCCTTATCTGCAAGATGTTCTCCTTTGCTGAGGAAGGGATTAAGATTCTGTGCGTCAGGAGTGCTCGTATCTCTCGAGGGCACAACTCTGGAGGCAAGTGACCACACTGAAAAGATGAAGTGGTGTAAGGCCAGACAACAAGAACAAAACAAAACAAAACAAAACAAAAAAACCCAACACAAACAAAAAACCACAAAGCATGTGAAAAAAACCCCCAACTTTCAACTAAAACTCAAGTGATATATGGGCAGGATCACAGGGTTGCTTTTAAAAGTATCAAAATGTATTTGTGAGACAAAAACTACAGTTACCTTCATAAATCCACAGGGAGGGGGGCTGGCACATAAAACTCCCATCTCATCCACGTGAAATGACTGTCTGCTGACTCAGGCTACGGATTTGAATTGGGAAGCAAAGCCCTGAATGAAAGGGAACACGCCTGGGATGCACCACACGTTGTCCTACTCTGCACAGAATGGGAAGGCACACACCTACCCAGCCAACTGAGACATTACAAGTTATTTCAAACAAATATCACCTGCAAACCCTCAGCTCCCGTTCCCTTCTTTCTGATCCCCTCCCCAAAACACTGACCCAAGCAGCAGCAGCGCCCCGGGAAAGCATCTGAGAGATCCACATGCAGACTTAACCACCACGCTGGCCCTGGGAAATTTATTAGAGGAATCATAAAATTAACTTGGTGGTTACTTCTTTATGAGCTGCTTTAAACTGATCCAGAAAAGCTGCACGCACGCGGCTTTTGGATAAGCTGCTCAGGATATAACTCTGGAGGGGACTTTATAGCACCCTGCTCAGTTTTAAAATTCAATGTATTTCCTCCCAGAAGAGGTAAACGCAACAGATGTCTTCCTGAGCACTTGGAGGAGAACAATTTTCTTGTCCTTACGTGTTTTGTAGAGGCTCCACAAAGGACTTTTCCCCCCCTCAAATGCTTTCAGCATCAGTCACCTCTGCACTCCTGCAGCAGAGCAAGGTCCCTCACACCAGCACAAGGGTGTCCACCACAGCCTCCCTCCCGTGGCGTTCAGGTGAGGTCACAGCCCTGCCAGCCAACATCACATTAATGCCACAGAGGTGCCAGGAAAGCAAAAGGGAAGGAAATGCCACTTTTTAAAAAGTAAACACGCGCAGATGACAAAGCAAACCACTGGATCCTGATAATCCCATGGCATGAAACTTAAAGGGTAGAGACGTTTTTTCCAAGTCGGTTGTGGCTGAAAACAGATTTTACAGCAGCTGAGTTTATAACCCACCATCTCACCCTTTGTGTATTTTAAATTTAAGGGGAAAAAAAAAAAAAAAAGGACAAAACCCAAACAGCAAGTTCATTGTAGCTCAGCTCTAATAGGAAGTGGCTCAGTTTACAAATGCCCAAAGCATCGCAAAGCGTATCCTGCGGTTTGGGTTGATTGGTGGGTCAAAGGCTTATTGATGGCTCTGGCAGCAAGATCTGCCTTAACTGCTTAGGAGGGAAGACTTAAAAGTGGCCCAATTTAATGCAGCCATTTACTTCCCTAAGGAAAGCAAACAAATTCTGTCAGCCTTTGTGCATCCCTCCAGCCACCCCTCGGTGGACAAGCACTCCTAATATTTTGTCCTTTTTCATTCAAACAGGATAAAACCAGACTGTGCATCTCTCGGGACAGCACGAGATGGAACTGTGACCCCTGGGCTGTTGCCAGGAAGGGGTCCTAAATCCAAACCCGAAACCCTGTCCGAAAATGAAAAGGTGCCGAAGGTAACTGATAAAAAATAAAAAACTGACAAAAAAACGAAAAAGCCACTTTCCAGCACACAAACCCTCTCCCGAAAACGACCCTCCTTCCACCACGACTCCCTGTGAACAGCCCATGGCATAGGTTCACTTACACTGCAAACACAGAGAGGGAAGGACAAACAAGGGAAAACAATCGAGACATTAAAGCAAACAATTAGGAAGCAATTAAGACCGGACATCACAGCGTTGTAGTAAACACAACTTTCACACTGAACAATGCCTGTCTTCCTATGCCTTTTTTTTTTTTTTTCATTCCAAATGTTTCTATCTGAGAAGGCAGTACCTAAGAACATTTAAAAGTGATTTTATGGGAACGCAGTCCCATGTGGAGAGCCCTTTCCCGGTTCTTACAGCAGTATTACACTCATGAAGCTAAAAGTGAAGCAAACTATTGCATTAAGACACAGGGAGATAAATATCTGGATGTCTGCTCTACTTCTCAGACAACTCAGTATCTCGGGAAGCTGGGGAAGGGACAACAACAAACAGCCCTGATGCTCTCCAAGAGCAGGAGCAGCCTGGAGAATCGGGAAGGCTTCACTCCTCGTCAATCTGGAAACAAACACATCAGCTCAGATTTTGGGATTATTCTGCAAGAGAGGTAAGGGGGGAAAAAAAAGTAACCTCTCACTGTATCTCCTGCACATATATTTACAAACAAAGCGTGATTTTTATTTAATAAAACCAAAATTAACCCATGTGCAGCATGAGAAGCAGCTGCCAGGCTCCACTGTGCTGCAGAACAAGCCAGACAAGGGAGAACACATTTTGTCCCCCAGTTTGTTTTACAGGTTAACTTGGCCTTCACTCACAAACATATGTGCCCCCAACAACAGCCCTCACCCTCACTTGCTGCTTCCAGCAGCTCCTAGTCCTTCCCTGACTCATCAGGCAACAACTACTTAAACAAACCTCATTCTTAAAAAAACTGTGCTGGAATCTTCTGAGAGGGATTCGCTAACATAAAGATGAGTTTTTAAAAATTTTTTTAAAAGACAACTTCAATAATAAAACTCTTCCATAAAAAATTGGTTTTCATCTAGCTTCTTTTTTATGTAAGTTTTGCCAGCAGAGGATAACACAGGCATGTCACCAGATGGCACGCCCACCAGAACTATCTTTAATTTTTTTCCTTGGAGATGTAAGCTGAAGTACCTGCAACTAGGCTGTAATTTCCTTTTAGAGACAACTTACCAAGCAGATTTTTTTTGGAGCTGAAGATATTTTCTAGCCCAACTCCCGTTTTTAAACCCTTTTTAAGGATTTGGGACGACCTCATTCAACCATCGGAGGGGTTTAGAAAGTCTTTTCAGAAAGGAAGAAGCGGATCAGAGAGAGAAAACAGCGGCGCTGAAAATAACGACTGCTGTCAAAACCGAGTTGTATTAATTCAGTGACTCGCCTCACAAGACAGTCTTTTTATAATGTTCCCCACAACGAGGGAAGACAATGGTTCCCCTTGATTTTCCTTTCCCCCCCATGCAGCTCTATCTGTCACCGGCCATAGCAACAGGGAAGAATAGCCCCGGATTTGCCAGCGCACAAGGCCCGCGTGCGAGGGGGGCCCCCCGGCACCCTGTGTTATCCCGGCACAATCGCCCTGTTATTTGACAACCAGCGAGCCTGCAGGACAACACGGCTCTTGGCATCGTGCTGAGTGTCAGACTGACAAGCTCCAGCCAAGCCCCTGGTGATAAACCTGCACGGCAGGTTGGGGAAAACCTCCCCGGTTCTCAGCGTGTCTCCGCTGCGAGTTCCAAAGCGTGAGTCAGCTCACGGAAGGACAGCAGTGCCAGTGACACACAGAGAAAACACCTCTGGCACCTCCACACCACGAAAACCCTCCGTGAAAAAGTACCATGAGAAACTCTGTTACGAGTACTGTGAACGTGGGGGGGAGTTGCGGTTCAAAATGCAAGTCGGCGGTGCTAAGCCTGCAGAGTGTAAGGATATCCAACCCACTATCTTGGAATAACTCTTGGTCAAACTGCAATTTTAACTCGATAAGGTGATGCTAACTTTTTGCACACTTAAAAAAAACCCAACCAAACAAAAGAAGCATAACTCCCTGCCAGTAACACGGAAAGTTTCCCTGGTCTCCCTGAGGCCTACCAGGCATATTTTTGATTTATTTTTTTTTTTTAAATCCATTTCTATACTGCAGATGAGCAAATTAGGTGCTGTCTGCAGCACTCTGCCAACAGCAGCTGAGGCAGCTTTGCCAACATTTCTGGCTTTGCCGTGCAGCAACTCCAGTTTCCATTTCTACACTTCGTGCAGAAGGATCACTCGGAACAATGGAGGTGGGGGTAAAGGTTTGCTTTCCTAGGTTTCAGAAGGGTCTGGAAAAAGAAACAAGCATCTCATTATTGCCTCTGACAGAGGGTGGAGGGTTTCGTGCTTTTCCATTCCCAGTTAGCCAAATGCCACGGAGAGAGAGGCTCTCTAATTTGCAAACCAGACTCCCAGGACACTCGAAATCCTGTCCCCCCCCTTCTCCACCGCGGCAGCTGAGAATTATGAAGGAGGGGGACAGCTGGGCTTCTCATTAGGAGCACAACGCCTGAATCCATGGACAGTCATCTGTACCCACCTCCCGCTCACAGCTGAGAGGTGTCTTTCAAAACACCCCCACACTCTGGGGGTACGGAGCGGGTTTGCTGCGGCAGAGTCAAAAGATAAACACAAGGCAGGGATTGAGGAGGAAGCCGGCGCCGGGGTTATTGGTCTCCATGAGAACGCAACTCGCTAGAACGCTCCAGCTCGGAGATAAAGTCTCCTCTCTAAAAGCAGGCCACGTTTACATCTGCTGGTTATCAGTGCAAGCCTCTAACAACCGGCAGATATTACGGACACGGTCCCACTAACTGCTCGCACGGAGCTGGGAACGCTCAGCGGGGCCAAGGCCTTAATGGAGCTCGGCTCTGCCAGGGCGCCTTTTTCAGCTGCCTGGGTCTCCCTTCTTTCCCTAGAGCGCATCTCCGCCTTAATTAATAGGTCACTGAACCGGTTTATGTGAATTGTCACAAAGTACCTCGCCTTTGTTCCCAAGGGGAGGGACCAAAGTTCATTCGGTTGCTGCCCACGAAGCAAAAAACTGCCGAGTGCGGGGTTCCTGCGCGCACCTGGACTCGCCACCGATTCCTCGGGGAGCTTTTTTATGCGGCAGTAAAGCTCGGCCGGGTCCTTGGCAGGGCTCAGGCCGCCGGGGAGCCCCACCAGCCCCGTCACCTGCCCCGGGATTCACTTCCACACTCCCGCCGCTCCTAACTCAGCTGGGGCACGCAACGCTACCGCACCAACTTCTGCCCGCCGGGAAGGAGGAAAACACTGCGGAAACATCACAAAAGCCGGGGGAGACCCTTCGGGTGGGCGTTCTACCCTGACCCCCGCTCTCGCCTGCCCAGCACGGCGCTCACCGGGGAGGTGCCCCGGCCGATCCGTGGACGGTCCCGAACTCGTGTCCCCGCGGGAGGGGAAGCCGTGCGGGAAGGGGAAGCCCGGCTCGCCCGCCCTCCAAACGCCCTCGCGGCGCAGCGGCGGCCGCCCCTCCGCGCTCCCCGCCGGCTGAGGGCAGCGGCTGCTGCCGGGGCCCCCCGGGGGACCGGGGCACAAAGGGAGAGAGCGGCGAGCGGGACGGAGCGCGGCCGCCAGGCCGGCGGGGAGCGGCGGGCAGAGGGCGGGCGGCGGCCGCGTCCTCTCGCCGGGGCTGCCCTGCTCTGCCCTAGCCGGCGGGACGGGGCAGAGGGAAGAGGAAAGGACCCCCCCACACACACACGCCCCGCGGGTACTCACAACAAGAAGCTCATGGCGATGGCGGCGGAGCGGGACCGGCGGCTGCCTGGGCTCGGCGCGGCTCGGCTCCCAATGGCAGCGCAGGGCGGGCGGGTGCGGGGAGAGCGCCGCGGGGCGGGGACACGGCCCGCCTGGCCGCCATCGCCCCCAGCGGCCCCCGCGCCGCCGCCTCCCTCACGGCTGCGGCCGCTGGGCTGTCGCTCCTCCCGCTTCCCTCACGGCACCGGGGCTGCCCCTCAGGCGGCCCCTCATGGCCCCGGGCACGGTGATCCCCCTCAGGCGGCCCCTCTTGGCCCCGGGCACGGCGATCGCCCTCGGGCATCCCCTCGGGGCGATCCCGCCCCGCCGCCCCCTCAGAGACACGCATGTGTGCCCTCCTAGACAATTCCCTGGAACCGGGGACCCCCTGCCCCTCCATAGCCTCCCTTCTCCTCAGAGACGGCCGTGTGTCCGCCCTCAGACATTTCCCTGGAAACGGGCACCCCCTGAACCTCCGGAGCCCCCCTCGTCCCCTCAGGCCTTCCCCTCTTGCCCTCAGGACAAAGGAGTCCCGGTACCAGCCCACAGGTCACCATCACGATCAGATAAAATAAAAGAGGAAGGTCTTAACCAGCGTTTCTGCTCCTGTCACGCAACCCTTTTTTTAGAGAAACTCGTCAAAATGGATTCTGATATTTCTAATACGTGATTTGTGAGCAATTATAACTGGGCTGGGTGCGGGTGAGCAGTCAGCTTAAGAAAGGCCACACCTCAGAGGTGACGCTATGGGCAGCTGCAAACTGCTGAGGTAAAAAAAGTCCAGTTGTTCTAAGAAAACCTTGCCAGGTAGATTTAATCACATCCCAGTGCTTTTTATGGCAGAAATTACAATCCCAGGGTGTAATTTCACACAATAATCTGCCTCTGTTTAGGTCAATAAGAAGCCGGATTTTGAAGAGAACACAGGACAGGCTATACAACCCTCTGAGATTCCCTCCTGCCCCAAGGGGATTCAGCAACCCCAAAAACCTCACACTGCTGCAGGTAGGCCAGAGGAAAACCTTATGACTCTCAGATTTATCAGGCAAATTCTCTACATCAAAACAACCTACAGTCCCACAAAACAGTAAGGTTCCATATGGCACATCAGGGGTTTCAGCTACAATGCCTTACGTGGCCCCACTGACAGTCATCTGCTTCTCTCACGTTTTTAAATGCTGAAACTGCTTTTTTTTTTACTTTCTGGCTCTGTCCTTCAGACCAAGTCAGAATGCCAGGTCAGTGCATTTCTAAGTAAATTAAAATTGCACTACTGTTTTGAGGACACCTTTAAAATCCAGTGTTTCACCAGGCAGCAAAGGTGTAATTAAAAACCATTTCGCGATGCTTGCAATTTTCCTTTCGTCTGTATTAGCAAAAGCATGAAACGGGTCTTAGGGCACTTTTTCACAGACGCTGTCAGACTAAATCAACCACGTTACTCAAACAAAAACACACCACTGATCTTTCTGGCACATTCACGTTGGGACACGAATAACCGGCATTCCCTGCTCCCACCCATGCGCTCCCTTCTCCTACCCACAGAATGTTAAAATTAAAAAAATGTTTGTTTACCGCAGCAGGAAACACTTGGCCGGGAGAAACGGTTACGTAACCGAGCAGGTTTTATGTCTCACGTTAACATCGGTCCGTTTGGGGTGGCTGAGGGTCACATGAAGGGCTCCCTTCAGACAACCCGAGGGGCTGGGAGCACTCAGGCTTACGCAAGAGCCGAACCGCTCCGGGAAAGGCACGGCCAGCGCTCCCCTGGCCCCACGTCTGTCATTTCGGTTTATCCGTTATGCTGCGCAGCTTTAAAGAATTCCTCTGAAAGGGCCCTCCAGCTGAAAAAGCGCTTCGGTCCCGGGCTGAAGTTTCCGGCTTTCCGGCGCGGCTCGGTTCGACGCGGAACGTTCCGGCTGAAAGAGGCTCAGAAATTAGGATCGCAAGACTTGATGGGATGGGATGGGGGGGAAAAAAAAGGAAACAACATTTTGTTTTGAAATGCAAATAATACAGTCTATAAATAAATATGAATAATTTTGGAAAATACCACAACAGAACGTAAGGTCAGTTTTTCTCAATGACAAATTACACAGAGGGATAAGGAGTGTTTCCCAATATAAGATAAGCACCTGTTTTAGTATCACCTCGGAAGATTTTCATTTTCTCTCTGATCAGGCTAGAGAATAGCTGATATTAATTATTAATTATTGATTATTCTCAAAAACAACCTGTTTAACATGATTGAAGAAATATCAAAAAAGGCACCTCCCAAGGCAGATAAATTGAACCTCTCGGTCCACAGCAGTATGGAGTCATCTCCTGAGATGTTCTATTTTTACAGAGGCAGATTCCCTCTCCTAAGTAGACTTCATTCAGCACCAGTTCTGTCGAGTGACTAAATGCAAATTCTCTTGTCCTAGGATGACTTTTCTTTTCCTATCATAGGTGCAGAGGCTTTGATTCCTCATGTAACTAAGGAAGCTCTGAGATTCCTGGGCAACTTCAGTGCCAATGGATGCCCAACAACACGATGCTCTCTACCTTGCACAAACCTGACCAGCTGCCAGACGAGCATCAGTGAGTATTTTTTCCTGTACTTGGGAAGCAAATAAACCAAAGGTAAAATGGGTGGAAGATGTGCATCCCTTCAAGAGACTCTTCCTTGCACCCTGCTTGGGTCACAAGAGAGGAATGCACATAACGTTCCCTTGGTCCCTGAGATTCAGGGATCTGCTTATTCAATTAAACTGAAAGCACAACAGCCAATCTAGATACAGATAAGTGCTCAAGATGCATTCCTATAGTTACCTTAATTTTTTTTTTCTCCTATAATGTTTGCTTGCTTATTTAAAGAAGGTTTTGAAGAGAAACCTGACAAGTAGGCTACGAAAAATTGGAATGTGAACCACTTGAGCACCAAGGTCAACATTCCTTTGAAAATGTGCATAATGCGTGATTTACCTTGAAAATTCAGAAGGGTTGAGAGTGCTGTTGTCAAGAGGCTGTGCTGTTATCAGGGTTATAGTCTGTCACGTGAAAGTTTGTTACAAGAAATAGTTTACAAAAGCAGAAGCCAGCAACAAGGAGGTGACATGAAGTAGCCTGTTCACATTTTCAAAAGGGCGATAAGAAACATTCAAGGCTTCTGATGAAAGAATGTGCTGGCAGCACAGCAAGATGAAAGACTTGTGCTGAAAAACCCAAGATTGTATTTTGAGTTTGATAGCTCGCAATGGCTTGAGATTGCAACTCCTACTTGCTGATCCTAAGGCTAAAACTGCAGGATGTCAGAAAAAAAGAGGAATATCTTGGCTGTCACAGCTCTCACCATCTTCCTGACACTGGGCTTCACGTGCCAGGCTGGCACAGCCTCCACCTTTAACAACTGCTCTGATGCCTGCCTAAATATCTTGGATTTGAGCCTGTGGAGCCTCCCTGTGTTCCTCCACTGTTGGGGTCTGGGTTTTTGGCTTGGATTTTCTCTTCCTGCTCATTTGGCTTCATGCTAATTTATTTTTTTTCGACCCACCTTCACCACGTGTGCACGTACAAGAAGCTGGTGCCACCTCTTTCCCCCTTATCAGGATGCAGCAACAACAGCAGGACTGTTTTCCCAGATCACCTGGAGGGGGAATGTTTCTTGCCAACAGGTTCAGCCAGTGCTGGCCTCTAAGACTGTCAATCAGGGAAGGGAGTGAAGGGGAGAAAATCAGCTCTCTTAGACAATAAGTCTCCAGGGAAGGGGTGTAAAAGCCTTGTCATGATGAAGCCTGACTTAAAACTTTATATTGCAAGTAGGCTGTGGTTTGGGTTTTTTCCTCCTTTACAAATGGTTTGATTAAAAAAAAAATAAAATTAAAGTGCTATTGATGACAGAAACTCTAAATGGGGATGCTGGTGGGTGAGAGGCTGGACATGCCCTGGCCATGTGCACTGGCAGCCTGGAAAACCAACCATGTCCTTGGCTCATCCCACACCGTGGGCAGCAGGGGAAGGGGGGATTCTGCCCCTCTGCTGTGCCCTGGTGAGACCTCACCTGGAATGCTGCATCCAGCTCTGGGGCACCAACACAGGAAGGACATGGAGCTGTTGGAGCGAGTCCAGAGAAGGCACCAAGATGATCAGAGGGCTGGAGCAGCTCTGCTGTGAGGAAAGGCTGATAGAGTTGGGATTGTTCAGCCTGGAGAAGAGAAAGCTTTGGGGTGACCCAACTGTGGCCTTCCAGGACCTGAAGGAGCTACAAGAAAGATGGAGAGAGACTATTTACAAGGGCCTGGAGTGACAGGACAAGGGAGAACGGCTTCACATTGACAGTAGCATTAGATGGGATACTGGGAAGGAATCCTTCCCTGTGAGGGCGGTGAGGCCCTGGCACAGGCTGTCCAGAGAAGCTGTGGCTGCCCCATCCTTGGCAGTGCCCAAGCCCATGCTGGACGAGGATGCTGCCACCCTGTTGCACCCCAAGGCGTCCCCGCCGCGGGTGACCTGGAAGCGCTCCCCGCGCGGTTCCCGTGCGGCGCCTGCCGGGAAGGGAGGTCGCGGAGGCGGAGCCGCGATTCCCCGGCATGGCCGTGGCCGCCGCCGTCGCTGTCGTCCGCCGCGGTCTGTCCGCGCTGCTGCTGGGCCGGCTCCCGGCGCTGCCGCTGCCGCCCGCCCGCCCGGGGCCGCTCCGCGCCGCCCTCCGCACCTACAGCCAGGTACGGCCCGCGGGAGTGGCGGCCACCTGCCCCCTGCGGGAACCCGCGTCCTTCCGCCGCTTAACTCGGGGGGGGGGTGTTTTTTTTTCTCGTGTCTCGGCGCCAGGTCACCGATGCTCCGTCCCAGGAGGGTCGCCTCTCCGAGCAGGAGCCCGGCTCGCCCAAGGCAGAGAGTGACGGTGTCTACCTCGTCAGGGCACAAGGATTCCCCTTCTCGTGCACCGAGGAAGATGTGCTTACCTTCTTTGATAGTATGGGCGTTCATTTCCCTGGCTGACTGTCCTCTCTGCTGCCTTTGAAACCGTAGCTCGTGATTACCTAGCAGAAAGAAAATTTAGAGATCGTTAGCCAGAGAAAGATGAGGTTTTATTACTGCTGCAAAAATATCCACAATTGGCACATATAAAGCAAGTATTCAATTTCCAACCTGCTGAACAACGACTAGAAGCTCACCCTTATGGCATTTTATGTTTAATTGTACAAGTCTTCGCCTTCCCACAGTGAAGGGAATCCAATTCAAAGTGATGCCTTTACAGATCATTAGGGCTGGCTTTATTCCCTCAGCTCCTCTCTTTAAGAAACTGGAGGGGGTTTTTTTTTCTGATTGGTTTAAACTTCAGTGTTGCTTTCTACTTCATAGGTTTTTCCATACCTCTTCAGGGCTGATCCCTCCGTACTGTCATACACGGCCACATCCTTCCAGAGGCCAGATCCAAATTTTTGAATTACTTACTAACCTGCCAGACTAAATTAAGTCAGTTTGAAGTCAGATTCAAGGTTAGGAATAGGTGTGTTCCACTCTTTGTTTTGCAGTGCTGGGATGGGATCAGCTCTGTAGTCAGGATAAAGAGACCCCCGTGTCTGATGTAGTTCTGTACGTTCCTCTGTGGTCTGTTCCTTGATTTCCAGGCTGTAGAATTCGGAACGGTGAGAACGGGGTGCACTTCCTCTTAAACAGGGATGGGAGGCGCAGGGGGGATGCCTTGATCGAGCTGGAGTCCAAAGCAGACGTCCAGAGAGCCCTGGAAAAGCACCTGAGGTACATGGGCCCACGCTACGTGAAAGGTGGGTTTGGAACAGCACAAGTTACCTTGGAACAAAACTTCAAAGTGAATAAGAGCAGCTTCGTTAGCAATAAGCAAGTGGGCTGGCGTGGAGAGGTGCAGGGTTTGGAACTGAGCAGCAGACCAGCCAGCAAGGCATCGTTCATCCAGATTTTCCAAGGCTGGGCAAGGAAAGCAAAGGGGCAGGACCATAGAGCGTGGGGTGGGGGAAGAAACGGGATGGAGCTTTGCAGAGGAGGAAAGCTGCCATAGGGGAATGCCCACAGAGTGCTGCCACGAGGGAGAATGTTCCCTGCCCATGTTCCTTGCAGTGTTTGAAGTCCACGACAGCGATGTGGAGGGCTTGATGCAGAGCCTGCGGGATGAGTCCCAAGCCATGAACGATGGAGTGGTGCTGCTCCGAGGCCTTCCCTTCAGCTCCACCGAGGAGGACATTGCGGATTTCTTCGCAGGTAACTCAGCCCGCTCTGTGCTCTTCGTTGGCCAGGCATTTACTGCCTCAAGTTGATGCTTTGTTGTTCCCCAGAGGGATAAAAGCAAAGCAGGTGCAGCCTTAAGAATCTTAAACACCACGAGGAGTTGGTGTTCCCCTGGAAGTCACTCCGGGCTGCAGAGTTGCCCTGAACCTCTGACTTTGTGCAGGTCTAACCCAGGATCAGTTCTTGGGGCCAGGGGAAGAAAAGGAGGGGGAACCAGATACTGTGATCTGGCATTGGGTTGCTACCAGTTGGACATTTGGCAAAGCTGAGAAGGAGGAAGGCCTCTATGGTAGTTACAGCCCAGGTGAATGCAGTGTGGGTGTTCACAGCTGCATGATCAGGATAGGTGGATTGTGTATGCCACTTGAGACCTTGTCCCATACTCACTGCTAGAGCAGTCCAGGTGGTTCCTGGCTCCCCAAGATGATGATACACAGCACAAAAATTGAAACTCACTGAATTTGACCTGAGCTTTAAAGAGAGGGGGGAAAAGCTACCATAATAATAAGAGAAAATTTCAAGAATATCTGTGCTCTGGACCTCTTTATTCCCTAGAACTTGGATATACTTATTTCCACAGTTATTTGAAGCCTCAAGTTCATTTAATTTTTTTAATTAAGCCTTCTGTGAAAACTAACTTGAAGCAAATAAATCAGAGTATAAAGAAGATACTTAGGTCAGCATGAGCAGTTGTTTCAGAACTACTTAACTGATTAAGCAATCAAAACCCAGAAGAATAAGAAAAAAAGAAGTCTTTCTGAGCTATAGCACAAGTTCCTGCCAAGGTCAATGCCTCTTTCTCTCCTCCCCTCTCTCTAGGTTTGAAAATAGCAGACATAGCCTTCATTTATCGGGGAGACAGAAGAACAGGAGAAGCTTTTGTGCAGTTTGCAACTCCTGAAATGGCAGCTAAAGCCCTGTTACGGCACAAAGAGTATATGGGAAATAGGTGGGTACTTCCCTGGGGTCCCAGGGGGTAGAAGAACATGTTATGGAGCACCTTATTCCCTTCCTGCTGGGTGGAACAGCTCTTCTCACACTCACAGTGTCATTAAGGAAAGCAGAGGCACCTGCAGCCCTCGTAGCCTGGGGGAACATGGGGCCTCTCAGAGAAGAGTCTCAGGTGTTTTTAGGTGTTCCTGAAGACGTTCTCATCCCAGCAAAAAGGGCTGACAGCATTTAGAGAGGGGAACACTGGATAGACACAGGCTGCCCAGCCCCAAGTGCACAGGAATCCTCTGCCTCCTTCAGACATGTGACCCTCCAAATTCCCACCAGGTTCCTCCACGCTTTAGGCAGTTTTGTCAGCCAGCCCCCTTCCCTTCATCCCAGTACCAGACAGAGAACAGGTTTCTTGGCTTGAGTCCCTTCCCAACACCACACCATCTCCCACCTCTTTGGTTACCATATCCCCATGGGCTGCCCTCCTTCCTTGGGAAGTTAACCATTTTACTCCAGAGCACTGAGCCCTGTGCCACACACTTAACTCACCAGAGCCTCTGTCCTCTCAAGCAGGAGCACAGACCATTTTTTTCCAGGCATAAAGGTGTCATTTGGGTTGAAAAGGCCTTTAAGATCGTTGTGTCCAAACATTAACCACAACACTGCCCAGCCCTAAACCCTGTCCCTAAGCACCACACCTGAGCACAGGTTTTAAAAACCTCCAGAACTGTGCTCAGGAAAGAAAACCCAAACAATCAAAAGTGCTTTCCCTCTGCTGAGTTTTCTGACTTCAGTAATCTATAAAACCCTTTTTCTGCACCCCACATAAGATTTCTCCATACCTCTTCTCCTGCACACCCCTGCCTTCCTGCTTTTTATACCCTGCTTCCTTTTCCCAGAATGCATTGTGTTTGTCCCCTCCCTCTCAAAAGTAGACAGCTGCTCTGTAGGCAGAAATTAATTAATTGAATTAATTAACAGACTTCCCTCCTCTCCAGTAGAGATTAATTCTGAGTCTGGTGTTAGTTTTTCCTCTGTCGTGGTGGAATGAGAGCTGACCTGACTCACCCACCTGAGCTCACACACCTGCATTTCCATGTGATTAGCCAGGAAATGGAGGGGTTTCCAAAACTGCTTGCGGTTGCTCCTGTTCATTCTTCCTGGTTTTATCCAGAACTGGCCTCCAGCGGTGCCCAGTACAGAGTGTGGGTCTGAGGGGCAGCTGAGCTGTCGGCTCTGCCAGCCTGTACACAGGGTTACTTCCCCAGCTCTGGCTTTGGGAAGGGAGGAAAGCCCTCTCCCTTTGCTGTGCATATTCCCTTCATCACCACGCTGTTCCTTCAGTGCTGTGGAAGTTGCCTGATATAACACTGCTGGTGCAATCCCATCAATTCCGTAGCCCTATGGAAAACCTCAGGGCTCCACTGAAGTATTTCCTGTGACCTTGTGCATCTTCTGGGTCTGCTCGTTCCGTGAGCTGTTTTGGGGCTGGGTGTTGTTTTTAATTCGGGGTTTGTAGAAACAATTCAGTTTGCAGAAGTGCAGCGAGGGGAAAACAGTTAAATGAATGAATCATTCAGCACAAAATGTTCTCATGCCAGGGCTCTCACCCCAAGTAGCTGAGCAGAGCTGAGGCAGGAAGCATCCTGAAGGTGCTTTACCCAGACCCTGGGAGCCAGGTGTGCCATGTGCTCTTCCCCTTTGCATTCCAGGTATATAGAAGTGTACGTAAGCAGAAAGCACCAGATGCAAAGGCACATGTCCTACGACAAGCAGTTGATGACCTACTCCAAAATGAGAAGAGAATATGAATCCCTCCCTGAAGAAGGGGGATGGAGGGGCATGAGAAGCTCCAATGCCCATGAAGAAAACAGTGAGTCCCTCCCTGTTGTGGGTGTTCTTCAAGGCCCCTTCATTTCACCCCACAGCTTTTATGGCAGGGTAACTGCAAGCACTAATGATGGTTTTTCCTTCCGTTCCACAGGACTGTACAGGGGAGAAACGGAAAACTCCAGGAGCGTTTTAGAGCCTGGGAACACCTCATCACCAGCACGGCACTGTGTCTGCATGAAGGGTTTCCCTACCCAAGCTACTGCCCAAGACATAATAAATGTGAGTTACAGCGAAGCTACGGATGGGAGGTGGCTGTCATTCCCAGTGCAAACCCTCCCTTAATGGTTACAGCTGGAGCAACTGCAGGTTGTTGATTTATCTGTGTGTCTTAGTTCTCAGAGCTGTGTGGCTTCGGGTGGAACGTGGGGTACAGGTGCCTGGGGCAGCCGAGGCCTCTGGGGCACAACAGGGATCCTCTCCCTTCCGTGGATAAGAAGGGATTAAGGCTTGCTGGGATGTGTTAACCCCCATCCCTTGGATTACTGTTTCTTTCTCACCAGATTTTCTCTTTTCAGTTTTTTGCTCCGCTGAGGCCCACGAGGATCCTGGTGGAATACAACTCCCAGGGAGACGCCACAGGAGAAGTGGAGGTGCACTTCGAGAGCCACGAGGACGCCGTGGCGGCGATGGCGAAGGAGGGGTCACAGATGGGTGAGTCAGGAAAAGGGGGTGGGTCCTACAACGGCAGGACTGAAGCCTCAGGCAGTTTGGCACATCTTGTCCAGCTGCTGTTACACTCTGTGCAGAGGGATCACCTTAAATGCAGATGTCCAAGTTAACAGTGTGCCGTGGGCTTTGTAGAGAAAAGCTAAAAAAAAGAGAGAAAATGTAACACACGCAAGTGCCTCCCACGTGTTTTCCAGAGTGCAGTACTGTTGAATTATTCCTGAATGAGCATCCAAAGGCAAAGGAAAACTGCTAATGACAGGGGCACAGGCTCAGATTTGGTAAGTGCATCTGTCTCTGTCCTTCCTGGTCTGTTTTTAGCAACGTGTGCCTCAGGTTTACGATCTCTGGTACTGGGATTTCAGCTAGCCCAAAGAGTAAAGTGTGGGGTGACTGAAGGGAAACACCTCCCCCCAACCTGACACCAGGTGTCCAGCCTGGACCCCCCACCCCACCCGCATGGTTCCACATGTGCCAGTCCCACGGTGCAGGAGCAGCCTTTAAAGCTCTGATGGGGTTGTATTCCCTGGCAAGGAAGAGGAAATGTGGCCAAACATTTTCCACGGATGTGTCTTAACAGTCATGGGCCTTTGGGATGGGGCAGGGTTTCATGTGACCTTGATGGAAGATGCTGGACAATGTTTTCCACTAATTCCTTTCTGAAAGTGGGAGGTGGTGGCCACTGCTCCCCAAGGCAGGGAGGGCAGCTCTCCCTCTCAGTCCCAGGTTTGTAATCCAGGCCAGGGATATGCCCTTGGGGCAAGTTCAGGATGTGCACCCACCTCCCACCTGCATCCTGGGCAGCCTCCCTGGCCCCTCCCTCCTGTTGGCCCCTGCCCTGAGGGAATTTACCATCTGCCACCCTCTGTGCATGTGCTGCAGCCCCCCCAGACATGTCCCACCTGGAGTCTGTGGTACTTTACTGCTGCCAACCTGTACTATTCTAATAGAACAGAATTTCAACTGGGAATAAAGTGCAGTGGGGCAGGGGGAAGAAAGGAAAGCACTAAGCTGCAGCAAGAGAATGATTATTTTTCCTCTTCCTTTTATCAGGCCGGGTGAACACGTTCCTTGTATGAGGGTGAAGATCGGGTACAAGTGTCAGCGCTCAGCAAGGAGGACAAACTGTAAGATCTACTTTAGCCTTGTGTAAGAGGAGCATGTAATAAATGTGCTGGACTGTGGGGAGTGTTACAAAAGCAGCTGCAGCTGCACTGCAGGAATGGTCAATGGGTGGAGCAGTCCTGGGCTCCAGGTGCAGAAGGGTGCATTAATAAACACCAGGATTGACAACTGACAGCAGCTGAGTGATCTGAGTCCTCACACAGGTGCACAGTGTAGCTCTGAATCCTTTCAGACCTGCAGCCCAAGTGGAATGGGATGGAAGGACCACTCGGGACACGAGAAATAGATGATCAAGTTTTCTTTATTGTGTGGAACAAAATTAACATCAGAAAACCTGCCCCCCCCCCTTCCCAACCCCAGTGTCCAGGTGTCAGCCCACACTGGCATCACTCACAGTACCTGAGCACAGAGGGAGCTGGCAGCCACCAGTGCTGTGCTCTGAAGGGGTCTCAGCCACCTCCCTGCTCCATAGAATTCTCCATGTCCAGTTTAATGCTCCCTCTAATAGGGAAATAGCCTGGGTCTCACTTTCTCCTTGGAGGATAAGTCACACTGGGCTTGGATGCAAGAATTTTACTGGTTTGGACCTATACAGTGTGTACAGAAAACTACTGACACTAAATTCAGTGTTTTCTCCATCCCTCTCCAGTGTGTCATCCCTTCAGAGAATTCAGGAATTCACTTGAATTCCAGGCTCCTTCTATCTCAGCACTGTTTTACAACTCCTGTCCTACTGTAAGGGATAGCAGCAAGGAAAGGGGTTGGGAAACTGCCACAGGTGGGGAAAAGAGCAAAAAAGAGTGTAAGTTTGGTGGCTGAACACACCAAGGCCTAGAGGGAACTAGGAGAAATAATTCCTGGTACAAACCAGCACCAACCACATCAGTAACCTCAGCTCTGAGAAGCTTTTCCTGCAGTTCCAGCCACTCTAAAGACTACTATTTACTAGGGTTAATTCCCCTCCAAGGAATTAACCACTAAGCCCTAATAACATCTGTACAAACCCCAATGCATTTGTCACATCAATGCATCCATTTGCTAAGCACTGTGGAACATTCTGTGGTCTGGGACTGCAGGAGCTGCCAGTAGGAAAAGGAGTGAACACTCCTGTGACATGGGGAAGCCACCACCGCTCTTTGGAGTAACAAAATTCCTTGAGGGAACAGCAACAAAGAATGAACCATGAAACCTCTCTGAACTGTGTTTGCAATTACAACTGGTAGAAGGTGAAAAGTGTTCCCATTTTATTTTGATACAACAAAAAGTGAAATGCCAGGTTTATGGCCACAATGTTTCCATGTGCGCAAGGGAGAAAGGTGGATCCAAGTGGCCCTAAACCGGAGTGTGATGGGAATTTGGCCCAGCCCCTAAAGCACAGAGGGGGAACAGAACATTCACAGCTTGGTTTGGGGTTTCCCTGTGCAGAGCAAGCCCTTGGCCAGAGCCCTGAGCCAAGGAAATGCAGGTAGATCATGTTCACTAGTGCCTCACCTGGCCTGCTCACACTGTGTACCGAGGTCCCAGGGATGAGCCAGACTGTCCAAGACAACTGGGAAAGGAAATGGGATTTCAAGTGCAGCCAGACATGAGGAATACCAGTGCTCCAGCTGGTTTTCAGGGAGCCTTTGCTCAGCAGCAGCACATGCCCAACACCACATGTGTGAGGGCAAGAACATTCCCAACTTACACATGCAAACACAGCTCTGGTTTGGGCAGGGGCTCCCTGAGCCCTGAGACTGCTCCAGCACACACTGGGGCTGCTCCATGTGACATTCCCAATGCAGTTCTCTGCAACACAATTGGATTTTGGTACAGGGAAGGCTCAGACTGTTGTTTTAGTCACAAGAGACTCTAAACACCAAGAAGCTGCTTCCCTCCAACCTCCAAAGCACACGAGCAAGTGTCCTCACGTTCCCCATGAACAACTCCAGAAACACCATCAGCTACAACCAACCATTGCCACCCCTCTGCCACCCATTCCCTACAAGGGGCTGCTGGAATACTGCTGGATGAGCTGCTGGTGGCAGGGATTGCAGACACGCTCGGGGTTGATGCTGGATGGGAGGGGCAGCTCGTGTGCTGAACAGGCTTCACAGAAGGTGCCCCCACAGTTCTTGCAGATGTTCTGGAATGCAGGAAAAGCACAGAAATAAAGGAGAGGTTCAGGACTTGGCAGATCAACTGAGGGAAAAACAAACTGTGAGCTAAAAGGGAAGAAGCTGCTCAGGGGCAGGAAAAACAAACCACTGAACAGGGCAGAGGGGAACCCTGGAGCCACCAGTATTTAACAAGGTTATATCAAGGGCAGAGGGGCCCACAAGGGCTCATTTCTTTGTCCAAGTCACCAGTAGGAATCTGTGATTCCAAAACAAAAACCAGAGGGAAGGCAGTCACCAGGTGTGGGCCATGCCAATACTAAGTTACCTTTCTTTGGTTCCTGCTGCTCTCCTCCTGGCAGAGCTGGCACATCTCTGCCTGTCCAGGGCCCAACAGCTGCTCCTAAACACCAAGGCAAAACCAACACACTCTGTGAGAGCTCTGCAGCAACAAGGGGGGAACTAAGCATCTTTTGCACTGTAAACAAGAGCTGACAGGCAGGAATTCCCAGTGAACAGGACAACACAAGTGTTGTAACATCCCAGTGACAGTCTGGGGTCTGGCTGTGCTTTGCCAGGCACCCAGGGGGAATTAGGAATGGATTTCAGTTCATTGGATATACAGGAACAAAACCAAGAAGGGGTATTGCTCACCTGTTCTTCCTGCTTGCTGCTTGGTGACCTACAAGGGAACAACAGTGTCACTTGGAACAGGGCTTCCATCACCACAGCTTTTAAATAAAGTAACTGGGCTACCAGGGAACGGCCTTACCCGGTTTTTAAAACCTTCCCCCCATATGGATTTTTGAGTAGCACTCCTACCTAAATGGGAAGAACAGGCAAAAACCCTGCAGAACACCTTCAGGAGAGCCAAGGAGAGGGAGCATGAACATGGAAAAGACTGTTTAGGTGGCACCAACACAGATTGAAACTGGCTTTAAACTTGGGCCTGCAGATTTGATGCCTACACATGCTGTGAACAGGCAGCTAAAGCACCATGAGGCCTTGCAGGTAAATTATCAGCCTGACCCTCACCTGCTAAAACATTCCAGGTGAAACAGGGCTAGAAAGCATCTTGGGAATGGATGGTTTTCAGTATCTGGCAAAGCAGACTGGAACTGAGCTTATGCTATTTTTAAGATGCTGCTTTCCTGATTAGCTTCCCATCGGGACTCATTGTGCTGCACCAGAGCCCTGACATTCAGAGCACTTCCCAAGGGCTGTTCCATCCTGAAGCCAAGGCCTCAGCAAAGAGCTGTGCCCAGGGGCTTTGAAAACATCTTTGAATATTTAAAACCAAATACTAAAGAAACCCTACAATGAGAATCCTCTTCTCTAATATTCAGCTTGGACACAAGCAATCTGAGCCACATTTTTACACAGCCGCCATCTTAAAAATCTTATTTAAGTTTTTTCTCCAACAGCTTCTCTTTATTAGCTCTAAACACCACTGATCCTCCAACCCTTCTCCTTTCCCTCACCAAAAATACTTTGGACATGAGTCCCCAAGGTCTTGCACTTGGCTTACCAAAGTTTCTTGACTCAGAAAAATTCGTAAGCAGCAGATTTCAATAGAAACCAATTCAAAGGTAAATTAGAGACAGATGGAGCCTTTCCCATCTGGAAGTGCTGATGGCAAGCAACAGAACCTCCTCCTTCCCTTTGAGAGCTATGGAAAAGCAGCAGAGGCCTCAACAAAGACTGGAAATATTTCTCAGACAGGGAAGCTGGACTATTGCAAACTCCCCATCAGCACAGTACTCTGAGAAAGGGAACCAGGACTTTGGAAAGGAGGCAGAAATGAGGTTTGTTTCCTTCCCTACCTGTGTGGCAGGACACTGTTCTCCTCTCTCAGTGCCTGTTTCAGTTTAGCATTTTCTTCCTGGATTTTGACCTTCCCATCCTGCCAAAAGGAAACATTCAGCCATCAGGCACACTAGAGGAAGACTCCAGTTTCACTCCTGCCACGTGCAAGGGGAGACTTGGCATTGCTATGTTGGGATACTGGTCTGCTCCTCCTTGGCACAGAGGAGTATTTGGGCACCAATTTCCCCTGGGAGCAGTTCTCTGTGCTTTCTTTTTGCTGTGAACAAAGAGTGGATTGCACATTTTAGAGATGGGCTCTTCAACTTCACTGGAATTATGTGTAATATTGGTGAAAAAAGACAGAATTGCATCACTGAAGCATCCCAGGGAACCCAGTGAAGGCAGCTCAAGTGTGGCAGTACATGACATCTGTTACTGCATAGTTCACATCATTACAACCGTAACTGCCTCCTCAGTGTGTGTAAAAACCCTTACAAAGCTCCTTGCACATGAACACCACCTATTAATTGCCTGAGAAGGCTCAGGAAAAGCAAACGAGCTAAGTGAAACTGCACCTCAAACCTGAGCCAAGAGCCCAAGTCTCATTACCTGTCTTAGCCAGTTCTTTGGCCCTTTTTTGTTTTCTTGGCCACACTGCTGACTGTGGGACCATCTGTCTCTTTCCCGCCTCAGTTCCAGTTCTAGGTGGTTCCTGGAATATTGAGGTGGAATTGTGATTAAAGGATGGTTTGGGGACAGTTGGCACTGAGAGCTGATGAACTGTTTAACCCTCTCTTCACACCCCCGACTCAAGAGCTGAAAACTGCCTCTTGGAATCCCAAGCTGTCTCGCACTGTGTTAAACCATAACACGTCAGGATGGAAAATCTCCAAGTCCTTCATCTAATCCTGGCACAATCTGGCATCCAGCTGATGCAAAACTAGACCCATTTGCCTGTGTCCTCCTAAACTCACCCATAGACACTCAGGACCAAAGCCACTTGCTGGTTGTCTGAGCAGCCTCTGCAGCTTTGTGAAAAAGGAAACAGAGCTGGGCCAGGAGGGGGAGAAGGGACAACCCCCCTCCCTGTATCCAGCAATGCCCCCACAGAATTCACCCCAGTGACCTTGCAACAAGCTGCAAATGCGTCATGGCTGCAGGAGGAGATGCTCTTCTATTTTAAGGAAAGAGGATTTGTCTGTGTCCCTGACACTGCTCGAGTGATGACACTGCAGGGGAAAATGGGATGGCTCTTGACAAGGTCTCTCCGTTTGGCTTCCAGCAAAAACAAGAGCAGCTTCACCAGGGAAAAAGTACAAATCACAGCAGCGTGTGTCAGACTGACAACCAGGATCACTTCCCTTGCTCCACACCCTTCAGTGGCTGCTCTAGGCAGAGGTTTCACTCTTCCATCCCTGCCCATGATAAGTGTTAGATCCCAAATTAGCACAGAATCACAGGAAGGAGGTTTGCGTAGGAAGGGACCTTACACATCTCATTCCACCCCGTGCCATGGGCAGGGACACCTTCCACTAGACCAGGTTGTTCCAAGCCGTGCCCAACCTGGCCTTGAACTCTTCCAGGGATGGGGCATCCACAACTATTCCAGCAGCCTATGCCAGTGCCTAAATAATGAGCTTTTTCCAAGGATTTTCCTCCCGGGGGTTACTCCTGTTGGCATCGAGCCTGTCACCTGCCTCACTCCCACTCCATCCCCTGCTTCCCTGTGCCATCACCCTGCCTGCTCTCCACTAGACACAGCAAGAACAGCCCAGGAAAGAGGTTGGAAAAGGATCTCTTCACCGCTGTCTGGAGAGCTCTTCCACTTCCAGCTGCAGGCTGTTGATTTTGTCCCCAAACTCCTGCTTGAAGAGCCGGTTGTCCTGCTGGGCCAGCTGCCGTTCCTTCTCTGCCTGTCGCAATCTGGATTTGAGCCACATGAACTTGTGATAAAAAACAAAAGCCATGGTGGGGAGGAAGACTGAGTTTAACCAACAAATAAAAAACCCAGTGAAAAGGTAAAGCCAAAAAAAAAAAAAAAAAGGAATGGTAAAAAGAATGGAAAGAAGAAAGACAGTTCAAAGCAAAGCAAAATGGGAGGTGAACCAGGCAGAAACTCTCATTTTCCATAGTTTTTATTTTATCACTACAGTTTACAGCCATTAGATGAGAAACAGAAAACATCACTTTTATCCAGATCCAAAGCAAACCTCAAGTACACAGAATTTAAAGTCCAATTGGATTTTAATGTACGTTACATTTCAGCTTTGCACAGGTAACTGGAACTTGCAACATAGGTTATAGCTACTCTATTGAGAATTAGTGCAGGTTCCTGGTCTCCCACGGATCGACACTCGGCTCAAGCGCCAGGCATCGGTACAGCAACACATTCCCACTCTGGGCCTGACATCAGAAACAGCCAGATCCTTAATTCTGTCTGGTTTCAGTGTTACTGACACCAACCCCACCAGCCCAAACCCCTGTTCCTACAGCAGAACTGTGGGAAGGGGCAGGGGGGGCTCCCTGTCCTAATGGGCTCTTTGGATACCTTGATCAAAGCTTCCACCTTTTCCTTAGCATTCTTTTTTCTCTCCAGGCAGTTAGGAGTTTGTAGTAGCAGGTTACTGAAGGGTGAGTTTATAGGTTCAAGCATGCAGCTCAGGCATGGCAGGGACATTTCCAACAGGGCTGTGCCAGTGCCTGTGCTGGGAGCCCATGGAATAAGCCACGTGGTGGCCCACGCTCACATCCAGGGGGACCAGGCTGAGCCCCACGGAGTTTTGACCACACCAGCGAGGACCAAGGTGTTCCCTCCCCACTTGTTTCAGTCACGTTTGCCATCCGCTGCCCCAAGAAGTGCCATCCCACAGGACAAAGGGAGAACTGGCATCAAAGAATTACTACAGGCGTCTCACCAGAGAAAAAACCCCTTATTCAACACCGAAAACCCCCAAATCTGATCTTCCAAATGAAAGAATATCTCTAGGAGTGCTTATAACCTAAAGCCCACGAGAGGCCAGCACGGGGACTTCTGTGATCAGAGTATATTAGTTTGTAATAGTCCAAGCTACAGTTACTTCAGGTTTTGCACCGGGGGGGTTAAACTGGCAATTATTTCTCTTATTGCGAGCTGATTCCAAGCTTTAGCTGTTCCTCCTTCAGCAAATTCCATTTGTATTGAGCAAGGCAAACTCAGAAGGAAATGAAACAAGTGTAAAAGGCCACTCTTCCCTTTCAACTACCAACTACTCGAACAAGGGAAGGGCAAGGACCAAATTACCATCTCCACTCCCCATCGCTGTACATTGGGTTCCCTTCCTCTTTATTTGTGTGGGTTTGTTTCTTTTAAAGAAAGGTCAAATTATTTTTCATAAAACACGTAACTTCTCTTTCTAAGAAGGGGAGACACCTCCCAAAACACCTCTCCTCAGCTTCCTTAGCTTGGGAAGGACTGCAGGGTGTGTCTGGAGGGATTCCTGGCAGAGGTAGAAGCAATGCGAAGAGAAGGAGGTTTCCACTGAACTTACCATTCTATTGTGTTACTCTAAGACACCTATAGCTACTAATTCTGGACACATGAAGTTTAAAGGAAGAAGGATAAAGTCCCCACCCTCCCACCACGTCCCTAAGGCAGAATCCAGGCAAGCTGGTTACGGGAGGGCCGGTCCTCGCCGTGACGGGCCATCGCGTCCTGCCTGCTCGTCTCGGACTCGGGGCTGAACCCACAGAACAGAATTGAACAGGAAACGGCTTGGGGCACACACACAACTACTGTCAACAACTTCCAGGGATGCATTTTCTCATCTACTTCACAAAAAAGGGCAACACAGAAAACGAGCTGACTCTCCCGAGCTGGCCAACGTGATCCCGGCTGAGCCGCGCACACGCCGAGGGCTCGTGCTGCTGTACGGGGGGTGCACCAGCAGGTGGGCAGAGCCATGGATCTCCCACTCCCGGTGCCTTCCTGGGGTGTTTATTGGCCAACTCATTTGGTACTTGAACATGGGTTAAATGGCAAAGTTTGGGACTTTTATACCCGACTCTAAATCTCGGCAGAAAAACTCACTGATTTTAAAAACTCAGCAAATTCCAAATCAACTTTAGGTGACAATTAACATTTTAACAGTTGCTTTTAGCAATTCTCAAGTTCTCCCCTCATGAATGAGTTCTGATGTCAGAGCTGTGAGGTGGCCAGACATAAAAAGGTCTAATGATGCTTCTGGATCAGTTTGTTTGCTGCACTATTTAAGGTTTTTGCCTGTTTCACCAAATCCTTTTCACTGTATAAATAAGTCAGAATGAGGAGGATGAGAAAATGGAAAAATAATAACAGTAAGAGAGAAAGAGCAAATCAATTAGCTGAGTTGGTACCATAACACATTTTCAAGCAGAGACTTTCTACAAACACAGTGACCTTGTTCATCAGGAGCCATTCCCAATATAAACCCTCAAATGAGAGCACTAATGCAGTGCAATGCCCTGCTCGTTAACCAGGTCCCAACCATGCTGTTGAGAGCTGTGCCAGGCTGCTCTCTCACATCCTCCCTTCACTTTCACAGGAGTACTTTTTCTAAGCTCACATTGCTCAGCATCATCAAGAGAATAGTTCAACTGGGGGGATTTTATCCCAAACCAGAGATCTGCAACACCCAAGCCCCTCCAAGCCTGGCCTCTGCTGCAGGCTTGGCTTTCCTGCTCCCGGTGCTCTCCTCAGGCAGCTCTGTCCAGCAGAGCACTCGGACTCTCCCCTGGCCCGTTCTGGGTCCGTGGGACACCCCCAATAAAGGACACAGCATTTGATCATGGTCCAAGTCTCCTGCTTTACCTTTGTTCCAGCTGTTTGATGGTGGCAGCCATCTGATTCGTTTTCTCTTCCAAGCGGCTGTTTAATTCACTCTTCTGTTTCACTCCCATGTCTGAACTCTGGGAAAAGGAGCAGTAAATGCCAAATAAGCCCCAGTAAATCATTCAGCACGTGAAACAACAGGGCAGAAGGCAAAGAGGCAGGAAAAGGTGCTCAAAATCAAATGGCCAGGTCAATATTGTAAGGGCAAATGTCTTGCCACATAGGTGCAGGCTTCATCTGGACCCCACAACAGGGCAATGCCATCATCCATGAAGCTTCCTGGATATGAATAATCCATAATGCAGTATCTGCTAATATCATTTAATATCTTAACATCATTCAACTGTTTTGCACCAAGCCATTGGCTCAAGGAGAGCAGAAGCAACTCTTTCCTGTTCAAGTTGATTTTAGGATTTATTCTGAGCATTGTGCTGCTCTTGGCAGATGGTGTCATCACACAGTAATTACAGCTGGTACCCTCCAATTCTTGATTGTACTGCAACAGAAGCTCTCACAGCTCCATTTTCACACCCCAAAACGACACAAGGTGCTTTCCCCAGTCTCATACACACATTTCTGGATCATTAATTTCTCTCCAGAAGAAATGTCCTTTTCCTTCAACCTCCACCACACTCCAATGTTCTTGCAGCAGGACACAAGTGTGCACAGCCTGTGACCCTTCCACACCCAGCATCCTTTCAATAGGCAGAAGGAGTAAAAGCACAAGAGCTCTCACTTTTATCTGGAGTCCCCTGCATTTCACTACTTCCCTACCTGCAGCTTGAAGGACAGTTCATGCTTTAGGGCCCTGAGATCATCCAGTTGCTGTCTGAGTGCCACCAGCGCATCCTGCTTCTCACAAACATCCTTCTCCAGCATCTTCATGGCCAGCTCCATCTCCTGCCGCATCCCAATCTGCGCCTCCAGCTCCTTCTCCACGTCCTGGAACACAGGGAGCAGTCAGCATTTCCAGGAGGTCCCCTCAGCACCCAGGGAGAAGCACCCTTCACCGAGGCTCCTGTACCCAGGAGTGTGCTGCATTGCCACAGCATCAGTCACACCTCGGACAAGGAATCCACACAGAGGCCAGTATGAAAGCCAGGTGAGCAGCATGGCTGGCAGGGAGTCAGGGAATTCTACATGGGACCATCTTGGTGGTGGAATGGACTAGGGAAAAGCTGGTAGATTTTATTTCCTAAAAACCTTCTGCTCTGGCACGTCTATCCCCACACACTGTATTGAACAGCTCTGAGTGGCAGGGCCTGTCTGTAGCCATTTGGGGTGACCCCTGAACCCCCCCAGTCCTCACCAGCCGCAGCTGAGTCTCCTCCTTCAGCTGTTTCCGAGCCTCAGTCAGTGCCTGCCCATCAGCAGTTCTGTCCTTGGTGACCTGAGTTAACAGACACAGTTCACTTGGCATCATGTACTGCTAACCCTCACTTTTCCTCAGTATTTGCTTCTCCCTACCACTTGGAAAAACAAATGTGCAACAATTCAGGCCAAACCAGCACAATTACGTCCCAGTTTTCCTGCCACCCCCTCCCTGCTGTCCCTGACACCTTGCCCAGGGAGCCATGAGCTCACCTTGGAAGCTCCTGGCTCCACACACGCTCACTGCTCCATGCCTACAGCCAGGTAGGATTCCCTGGGGACAAGGCCCATCTGTTCCCTCTGCACAGGACCCACCTGCAGCCACTCTAACCTCTTGTGGGGTTTGTGGGAGATACACCAGGAAATAAAGTGTGTTCCCAACACTGACTCCTTGGTTGAATTTGGGCTGGGCCTGCCCCAAGGCTCAGCAATCACACACACACATACACACACCCCAACCTTCCGACTGGACTCCAGGATGTAAGAACTTTCTTCCTTAACCCGTTCCATCTCTTCCTGCAGTGTAATGATCCTGTTGTTGGCAACTGCAAGCTGCGAACACAACACAACAACAGTAACCTATCAAAGACATATTTCACTTTTTTTTTTTTCCTCTCTAGGGCTCAGAGAAGGGTGATTTGGCTGCAAACAGGAGGAGCAGCACACACCACCCTGAGGGACAGGACACTTGGCTCACAGCAACTCCCAGGGAAGACACCACCACAGACTAACAGATTACTGTAAATGCACAGTCAAAGGCAAAAGTAACTTCAGAAGTAACAAAGTCCTCCTGACTTTGTAACTCACAACTTAAAGGCTCAGTGACATTCCAAGGGATCAGCCATGCTATTCCGTGACAAACCCCAACAGAAATCACCCCAATCCAAATGTGAGTCCTTGGTATAGCTCAGGACAAACATGCATTGCTGTGACATGTGACACAGTTCATTAAGTACACCCCGGCTGGCACAGCGTGTCCCTGTGTCACCAGAACCCTCACTCTGCACACACTGGGAGACTTCACTGAGCAACTAAATAATCCAACCCCAAAAAAATACCACTGTCACCACTGCAACTCATGTCCTGGTGTCATGAAGTGAGTGGTTTAAGGTCACTTAAAAAAATCACCAGCAAGGGCAATACCATGTCACAGCGTAGGTAATAAACCAAAAGCCACTTATTCTACTCAGGTGAGACCTGTCACCCATTTTGTCAGGGAACTGACCCCAAAGATTTTACACTACATCTGTGCCATTACTAATGAGCTGCAACACCCATTTTAAACCACAGGTTGTACCTATGCCTCATGTACCAGCCATTTGTAATGCTCAGACTAAAATATTTTATCTATAATGACACAGTTTTATTTCTTGCAAATTTACATAAACATATGGTTGTTTTTCCACCTCATGCTCAGTAGCAACAGCCAGTGACACTGCTTGGCAGGTGAGTTATTCCAGTTCCATCCCTAAACTCCCATCATTCAGTACACCAGAAATGTGAATAAACTCCTCCCTCCCTTGTTACTACTGCCTGATTCCCAAAGGCTGAAGCATCAGATGATTTTCCACCACACTTACCTCCTCAGTCAGCTTAGTGTTGGATTTTTCCAAGGCATCCACCTTGGCTTGTAGGTTGTTTACTGTAGCACTGTTGAAGAGAAAAAGCCCTACAGTAATTCCTTCTTTTTTAAAAATCCCATTTTCTCTTTTCTTCTACAAGATAATAAAGAGCCAACAGATCGTGTCTTACCTTAAATGTCTATTGAGTTCTTCCACATAGTTCTTCTGGTCCAAAATAGCAGTTATCTGACCATCTCTGGAAAAAAAGAAACAGGGCAACCTGGAACACCTGAATACAAGTTCCCAAGAGAGGAACAGCAGGACAACTGTGTGTGTGCACCTACCCTTCACTGCCTTTCGTGCTGTTCCCATCTTTCAAATACATGGAGAAATCAATAACTCCAACCTAGAGAAAAAGCAATTTGCATTTTACGTTGAACATTTGGTTTCTGAGACAAAACCACTGTCTCCAGTTGTGTCAGTTTAGAGTTACGACATCATACCTGCTGCACTAGAGCAGTGATCCATTATACCAGTAAGCTGTGCAAAATTAATGAGCTTTCCAATTTAAAGGAGCAGAACAAAACCATTAAGTGAATCCCCAGTACCTGGGAGTCCAGGTCTTCTCCCTTCATGCAGAAGTTGGCATCGATGACGTTCAAGCCCACGAGGAGGCCAGCGATGATGGCACCTTCCTCTTCCATCATCAGCGCGTTGGGCTCGTAAAATTCACTGCAGGGCACGGGCAAGAGAGACAAGTGAGGGGGCTTTTTCAAGTCAGGTGGGAATGAAGTGACAAGGTCAGAAATCAACCCAGGGCCAGGCTTTTACAGTGAGACAATGTTGTATCTCCTCTGTGCAAATATTTCACCCAATCACCTCTTTAGAACCAAAATTTCTGTTAATTCTAAGGTATATTTGAGACAGAGGAGACATAACAGTGTTCTTGCTTAATTCAGAAGCTAAGTGGAAGCTCTGCATTTCACAGATATTACCCCTTCTCAAAAAAAGCACACATATACTTGACCATTTGGTGGCAAAGATAACCAAGATCTTACAAGACAGCAGAAGTGAACCCAACCTGAGAGCAAGCCCAGCACTCACCTGAGAAGATCCTTTCTGTTAATCAAGGCCTTCATGTACTCTGAAAGTTTCTTCTGCATCAGAGCCAGGCGAAGCCAAGCTCTTCCTCTGCCCACAGGTGTCCTGCAAAGGCCAGAAACAAACAGTTCCAGACACCCTGTAAGGCAGAGTCACCATCAGCTCTAACAGCCCCACCCTCCCTCAGCATCTCAGACATCAGCCTCAAAACTATTTAACCTGTCATGACCTTCCTGTTAATTCCCATCCTCTGCAGTCTGATTTCATGAACAGTAAAGGCTGCTCCCATGCCTGACACATCATAACTCCTTCAGTGCTAGCAACATAGGCAACTATTGTCCATAAGTCCCCATGCTCTTAACACAGCAAGAAGATATCCTGTCCTCTCCCTCTGCAGATCCTTGGTTAAGAATGAGCAAGGATCCATTTGTATCACAGCAGGTGGCAGATGTATTCCTGAAGGTTGTGCTTGCCCTTCCTTCCCTTCTTCAGGATCCTTCTCACAATAAAAACCATACTATGTATTCATGCAATAAAGGAGTGTACTTACTTCAGCCCTGGGAGATCCTTAACACTTGCTGTAATCTCTGCAGCCTCAGGAACGAGTTTTTCTACTAGTTCTAGAGGTCCCCAAAAGGACTTATTTTGCCCAAGAAAAGTCTTTTTGGCTAGAAAACAAAGAGACAAAAAATGAAGCTGTTAGGCCCATGCTGACATAACACATTCTCAAACAAGTGAACAAAGAGTAGCCAAAAGCTGCCAGAAAGGTTCCTCTGGGGCCACTGCTGCTGGGCAGGCATTTAGTATCATGGAATCCCAGAGCAGTTTGGGTGGGAAAGGCCCTGAAGGCACCTGGTTCCACTCCCCTCTGCTTTTCATCTTCACCTACTAGCAGGTAAGGACAGCACCTGAAGAACAGTTTGGTACTCGGCAATTTGAGCTGTGACTCTTGTACAGTTAAATACATGCTCTGCTTTAAAAGCAGCTTCAAGCCATGAGCTGCACACAGCCCAAACCCTCACGTTTGACAGAGCTATTGAAAAAAGACCTCTGGGTTGCAGTTCCTCCTCCAGTAAGAGACCATGTCCCTAAAGCGTGAGGAAGTGCAGAGTTTGCTGAGAGCTTGTTTCACCCCTAATCACTGAGTTACACCCGAGACATCTGTACCGCTGTGTCAAACACGGCAAGCACCTGCAGCACCTGAATGTTCCATCTCCCTCCAGGTTCTTTTCCCTTCCTGTGGCCTGCCAGGTCCACTGGGATCACAGCAGTGACCCTGCTTAGCCTCTCCTCATTCTCCTGCAGGTTTTTAAACCAAAGTTGCTGTTTGTCCTCCCAGCCATGACTGACAGCCCTGAGGACTCCTCCCGGGCCAGTTACCTTTGAGGCCATGTTTCAGGCAGTGCTCCATCACCACAAAGAACTGCTGCAGAGGGGCATAGTCCGAGTCCAGTGTCCTGCCCAGGTTCAGTGCCGACTCGATCAACCCCTTGATGCTCAGTTTGGCCATGTTCATCAGGTTCATGCGTTCGTTAGCCATGAGGTAATTGGGGTCTGTTAAAGAAGGAAGAAAAATTCTGCTGAGCAACAAAAGCTATTTTTACTACACTCAACATCCCACCTTTCTCCTTCTGTTCCACACTTTGAGGACATTTTTGGGGCCGTGACACTTTCACACGAGGCACTCTGCAGGCCTTTTGTGGAGAAAAATCAACAGCAACTAGCATTTTATGGCCAAAGCTACAGTGACATAGGAATAGACAATGTATCACACTGAGGGTGCCTCAGTACTTCAAGTAACTACAGAAGCTCCCAATTTTCATTAGGAGAAGTTTGAAGCCCCTGTGCTTTACACTATGACAATGTGTTATGGCTGTCACTTCTTCCAACTCACATCCCCAGCTACAAATTGGTAAGAACCCTCCACTCGTGGTTTGTTCTTCCATCTAAAGATCACCATGGACCTGCTCACACTTAATCCAGCAGTGTATCTCTATCCCACCTGGCATTTCTCCCACAGCGTGGCTGTAACACTTAATCTCTGTTTATAATTCCCACTTATCTCTGTTTTATCAACACCCCTGGTTTTTACTGCTGACAGTAAGGAGCAGACCTTCATGGCTCCTCTGACAGCTCCTTCTAAATCCCAAAACTCACAGGTCTCCCAGAACTATATTCTTCCTCTACCACATTATAAACATCCAGACCTTGACACTTCCTACACACATCCAACTTTTGAGCCCCAGTTCCCTGGCACAAGGCAGTTTCATCCCTGTAAGGCCCACTTATCCAAGGCTGCTGGGAACAGCCACAGACCCTAGAACCAACCTCCACCTTCTCAGGTGAATAAACTACACCTGGCAGCAGAAACCTAAGGGTACAGATCTAAGCATGAGGCACCTTGTCAGCACCCAACAGCCAAAAAGAGAGCCAGGAGCACACCTTACAGGGCCACACCCAAGTGCACATCACTGCGGGCTGGGAAAACTCCACAGCATAGCGAGAGTGCAAGGCGGGGGCAGCTGCACCATCCAAACCCAAGAAAACAGCCCCCTTTGTTCAGTGTTTGCAAAAGCAGCTCAGGACAAGGCCTCTCATCCCCCTTGTTCTCCAGGGTGAAGCAGCACCATATGTCTCCTTCCCTAAACTTGCCTGAAACCACACCAGGAGGTACCACCCCAAGCAGCTGAAGGAGGGCAGGTGTGTGCTGGAGCAGGGAGTGCACAGACAGCACCAAGCCAGCTGGAATTGCCATCAATGGACAGCCACGAGCCCAGCTGTGCTCCAGGCCACATCTGCTGCCATGGACAAATGCCCCCTTGTTCAGAGAAATAGCAAACACGGCCAGTTATTCCTCTGTCTCCTCCCAACCTCCTCCTGCCAAGCAGCAAAGCCATCAAACCCCCTGAGGGTTTTAGTTTGCTATTTGTGTCCTGTCCAAGCACTGACTGTCCTGGCTCACACCTTACAAAAAGGCTGAGATTGGGCATTCACAACTTATTTCCATCATTTAGAGAGCTTCCAAGTATTCATGTAGGAATGCAATGCTCACAGCAGCACTGCACTGTGCAAAGACTGAATTTAGTGAGCGAGCTACTATTTGAAGCTGATGGATCTGGCACACTGAGCAGACAACCTGTTCTGGATTTGCAGTCCTTTTTATGACCTGCAGTCTAGCTGACAGTCACCATCACTGGGAATTGAGACTCAGGAAAAAAGGCAGGCATAACAGTGCAAAATCAGCCCTCCTCCTCCTTATCCTCTCTAACCGTGGTTCCTCACTGGCCAAGGTCATTGATCTGATGGGCAGCAAGTCAGGCATCCACACTGACTCCACCTAGGAGCAAATCAATCTCTAATGCAGAATTAAAGGAGCTGTGCACAACAGTCACATGGAAAACACCCCTTTGGCTGCCATTATTAACTCATTTGCATTGAAAAATATTTGTCATATCACGCTAATCAATGGTTTCTGCTTCATTAGTCTGCTGTGAGCAACTGTGTTCTGCATATGCAGCTTATCCAAGATTCTCACCTTGCAAACCAATTAACTTATAAGTAGGAAAACCCAGGTGTAGAGGGTTTTCATACACATTCCATGTCATAAACCTCAAAAAGTAAAAGCTCAGCCTTTGAACTTTGCCTTTCCACAGGGTTTGGGTTTCAAATGAAGGAATTAAACTCTCAGGATACTTCGCTACTTAAATATTGCAGCTCCTACAGAACGGACATGTTTTCTACACAGCTGCTTCCTGAAGATGTCTTCAAAAGCACCAAAAAATCCTGTAATTTGTTTAAAAGGTCCAATCTGTACCCAAGAACCTGAAAGTCAAGGCAAAAGTCAGTGCAATAAAGGACCTCAAAGGGTTAAGCTGTGACTGTGGTCTCATTATTTCTGCTGGTGACAATAGATTTTATCACTCCTCAATGATTTACTCTAAAAAAACAAAGAATAAACTAAAATAAAGCTGTAACTTTGATCAAAGGCAGGGAGTGATGAAACACTGGAGAAGTGAACAAACCTGCTGAAAACAATGCCAATTCATTTGCATTTCAGCAAGGTTCTCCAGGTACTGAATCCATCTTACAGCAAAAACACCAACTGAAAGCAGCCTGACATTTGGCAAGGCTGCTTCGGTATGACAGGGAAACTTATCCCACCTGACAAAATAAACACAAAAATCAGCCCAATATTTTATGAAAAAAAAGCAAGTCTCAAATCTTTCCCTTAAAGCCTGCCTTGGAGATGCCCTTGGCTGGGAAGCAGAATGGGCTGTTGTGCCAGGAGAGAGGAGAACATTGCCAGTGGCTGAGAAGCTGCTGTGCCTGTGAGGCTGCCAGGCAGAGCCCAGGCACAGAACCAGCACAGCAGTTAAAGGCACCATCCATGGAGGGTGACAGCAAGGGATCAGTGCACTCAATGCATCAGAACATCAGCCTTTTGTGCTGCAAACACTTGAACCCCAAGCAGCAGCAGTAGTATTTCACCTAATTAACAATTTGCCTGACTGTTCCCTAAATTGGGGATTCAATTATTTCACATTCACACCATTTTTAGGAATCGATCAAGAAACACCGTAAATAAATTTCCCTTTTAGTACTGCACAAGTTTTAATGAACATTTTGCATTACAAGTTCTAGAGTCACTTTTGTCCACCCTCGAGTAGGTAAATATAAGTACCTGAGGACATCTGAATCCTCAGGGTTATTTCTGAATTATTTTTTTTTAATTCAGCTTCCATATATTGCTGCAATCTTTTAAGCTGTGTTTCTATCAGGCTCAGGAAAACATTGCCTCTGAATGCATTTCGTAGAAGGCAACTAGCCCTTGTTGATTCACTTTTTCTACCTCCCCTTCAAGTACAAATAGTAAAACAACCAACTTTGAAACATTTATTTTAAGCAACACAGAGAAAAGGCCAGAAAGGCACAGCTATTGGCACTGGAAAGGAAAAGTGCATTTTGCACTCAGGCTCAGAGTGAGGGGGCAGAAGGCAATGATGGGCACAGACAAGAGGGGTGAGATGTGTGGAACGCACCTTCGGAATCATCGCGCAATTGCTCCACCACATCTGTCAAATCCTCCCAAGAGTCTTTGCAAACAGCAAAAGGAAAGGAAAAGAAAGAAAAATGTCATGCAAGCCGTGATCTAAAGGAAAGATTCAAAATCAAGGTACAAGCAAAAGGGTAACTGAAAGGGAGATTTGCATCATACAAGGCTTAATTCAGAGTGGCAAGAGATCTGCAAGTCAAAAGGGTTTATTAGTCTGCACAAAGCAACAGAGCAAAGCATTTTCCTCCCAGATCAGGGTAGGCTTCAGTAAAGCTGCAGAAGCTTTGTTTCTGCATTAACACAAGCAACGTTTTTGTAAAGCACATCCTAAAAGGAAAAGCAACAAAAGCATTATTTTATTTTTAAGATAAAAGCACTGAACTTGAGATATTTAAGCAATGTCAGCATTTGCTTCCATTTCCTCATACCCAGCCCCAAGAGGGAAACAGGTACACGTGGGAAGCAGGCACAGGCACGTTCAGGGAAAGGACACACTGAGGGTGTTTTAAGGAAGGTTGAACAGAGCTTTAACTCTGTTATGATCATCACCCCAAGTGACAAATCCCTCAGAGGGGACCCAGCTGAGCCTGATGTGGGTGACAGGCTTTCTGTTGTCACCGTGATGATGATTCCCCAAGTTTTCCATCAGGGAAGCACCTCTCTCCTTGGCAGAAGGAGGGAGGTATCCTGGGAGAGGAGCAGGTAGGACAAGGAAAACTAGTTTCAGCACACCCACAAAGTCCCTGGTTTCCAACCCAGAAAGCCAAGCCGGACAAAGCCCCGGAGGGTCTGACCCCTGAGCATTTTCCACTCCCCACTTACACACCTGCTCTCCCCAGCACTAATCCGTGATCCAAGAAAGGTCCAAAGCAAAGGAAAGGCTCTATCCCGCTTCCCAAGCCACCTGTGCCAAAGTCCTGGGCAAAGTACACCCAGTGTTGGGCCCTCCTCCCTCCCACACAGCTACCGTCAGCCTCCTGCCACAGGAGCAGCAAACAGCTCATCCACAGGCACTGCAGCTAAAAAACCAGCAGCAGCCAAATCCCAGGACAGCTAACAAAGAACTGGGCCCAAAAAGCTCCCTATGCTCCAACGCCACTGCCCAACAGTCCTCTCATCCTTGGAGACTGCTGTATTCACAGGGTTCAATTTTAACCATCCCTTTTCCTCACAAACCAGGGACCTTAACATTCCCCTATGGCTAAGCACTGCTACAAGAGCAACACGGAGTTTCACGACAGGAATCCCCTGTTGTTGTAAGAACAAATCCCTGGTGATGCTCTTCCTGCCACCAGTTTCCCCCCCATGTCCTACATTTATGGCTTTTGGTCTTTCATGACAGGTGTTCCAGGTTCCTGAGGAGCCACTGAACCTCTCAGTGGTGGACTGACCTGTCTCCAATGCTTTCCAGGACCCCACTGCACAAATGGGACTCTGTGACTCGGATCCAGATGCTGGTCATCCCAGAATCCCTACCCGCACACAGTGAGTGAAGCTAGACACCATCACTGAAAGGTCTTCTCTAATATCAAGACTTTGAGGTTTTTTCTTAATCTAAAGAATAAACAGTGAAGAACAGGTAACCAAAACCAGATTTACCAGTAGCTGGGTAGAGGAACAGAGAAAACTGCCAGGCTCCACTCCATCTCTCATGTGACCCCTCTCATATAGGTTTTATTTTAACCCTTAACAAGTGATCTTTATAAAGGTTCCCAGGCAGGTGTCCAGGGGAGACACAGATATTTTCTTCTCTTCTATCCTTACCAACAATAATCCTATCTTCCTTCTAGCAAAAACTGCATGAATTTAACCTGGTACTACAGGATTTGCATCAGTTTAGAGGTAAAAGCACACATTTAATTAGCACTTTCATTTTTATTCATTTTTTCATGCACCCAGCTGAACTTTGCATACAGTTAATTTCTTCTCTTACATTGTACAGTTTTTCCCACTTGTCTGGAAATTCCACCAACAGTGGGGGGAAAACCCTTCACGCAAACAGATAAAAAAAAAATCACAAAGGCCTGAAACTTACTTGTTTCATAGCCCTTGTGGTACCTAAGACAAATTCAATATTTTGGATTATGATGGAAAACATCCAAGTCTGTACCAAGTTTAGAAAACAGGATGACCAAGACTTTTAAGTCTTCATAAAACGATTAACTCATTCCAACCAGATTCCCAGGAAGATTAGTATTATGGAACTGGACATAAGTCCTTAAAAAGGAACTGAAGTACTTATTATCACTAATATATTAATCAGGAAAATCCCATCCATTATTTGGACAAAGGGTTTTGCATTCCCTCCCTTCGCTGACACAGGGGCAGCGTCTCCACTGGTTTGGCCCAAGGGGCAGGGATACACTTTCCCATGCCAATAAAAGCTTTTACAAGTAACCCCTGTGAGAACAGACCAGCATCAAAATTATTTCAACACTGATATTAAACAGAGTGCTGAATTTTTGCACTTTTTTTAAAGGTTGAAGATATTAGTATAAAACAGTTCAGAGTTAAAACCTTCCTGAACCAATGAATATTATCAGCCTCAAACACAGTGTGTTGATATGACAATCGAGATCTTCCACAGACAGATGAAATGGAATCATAGAATCAGAATGCTTTAGGCTGGAAGGGACTTTAAAGCCAATCTCATTGTACCTTCCACTAGCCCAGGTTGCTCCAAGCCCCGTCCAACCTGGCCTTGGACACTCCCAGGGATGGGGCAGCCACAGCTTCTCTGGGCAACCTGTGCCAGGGCCTCACCACCCTCACAGGGAAGCACTTCTTCCTTCAGGAAGAATAGGCCAGGAGTTTTTAAATAGGTCAGGATCTTTCAAAAGTATTTTTAAGTACAAAAGTTTTTAACACATTCCTAAGGAGAAGCTGAGCAGTCAGTAAAATAACCTAAAAAAACCCCCAAAGCATCAGGTTTGGGAAGTGAAACCTGAGCTTGATACAGAAATTACTGAGCAAGGGTGCCATGTTAGCTCTGCTGAGAAAGGTTTGACAGCAGCTGCTCCAGCACATTCCCTGAATTGTAGGGACAGATACTGCTCTATCATGAAACAAACCTCTAGTTACACTGCTATATTTAAATTGCATTATCTGGTATTTGTTGCCTTAGGAATATATTTAATAGCCAATAAAGAGATTGAGGAAAAAAATTAAGTAGATGCTGTTAATATTATTGGAGATACTTAAATGAATTCTTTCAGATCAGGTTTGCAAAGGAGGTGGATCATCAAGTGTTGACAAAGGAAAAGGATCAGCACAGGGTTTCAGCATCACATTCAAACACCCTGCAATCCAAAAACCAGGGAAGCCACCGGGCAGCCTGCAACATGGAATACCAGGAACACTCTATTCAGGGTAAAGTAACTTAATTCTTTTTAAAGACCCACTGTATAAAAATCCCATCTCAAAATATGCATGTATATGGAGAACCTTGCATATAGAAGAAAATAGCAGTTGATCTGCAACAACCCAAGAGAAAACTTAAAGGAAGAAATCAAGAAGTACAGAAGACTTGGAAATTCCAAGTCCACTCTCCATAACACGTATGGGACAAGTAAATACCAAACATACATCACAGGCATTAATGGTGTAATCCCACCCTGAATTTTATTCCTGTCTCCACATGATTTCCATCAAATAATTACCCAATTTTTCTGTGTTGCAACTGTGTGGAGTGATATGGACTGTTTCTCCACAACCAGCCTCTTTCCAGAGAGAAACACATGACAAAGTGCTATGGGAAATTTCTCATCCTATTTTGGCCCCTGATAGTTTGCACAAAGAAAACCAAAACCCAAACCCTTGAGGTTTCCCCCCCCATCTTTCACTTCCCAGCTCAGCTGACACTCAAGAGGTTTCTCTGCCATCTTTTGACTATCTCTTAGGGATACAAATCTGTCCCAGATTTCCCAGATCTGACTTCATTTAGACTGAATCAGCTCAAAAGAGCAAAGAAAACAACTCTCAAATGTAATTTCTGAATTGATGTCTGGGTTACATGACCTAAGTGCTATTCCAGAGATTTATGACCATGAACACACTGTAATTCATTTAACTTGCATTTACTGTTCAGATTTGTTTTATAAGGGGAAAGGCCCAATCCATGGAGCAATTTCACCTCTCCCAACACTTTACTGTTCCTATTCCACACTACTAGAGAAACCCTAAACCAAAGTAACAGCTGCCAGTTTGCAAAACAAAAAAAATAATGAATAAGGTCGTGCTGCTTCCCTAAATCCTTTTGAACTGTGCAAAGAAACATGGAAAAACGTCTGGAGAAAAAAAGTGGAATCTGAATGATGATTCAATAGCCAGTGCAAGAGATTAATGGGCATGAGGTGTTGAGAAGAGCATTTGCTTTTCCTGAAGCAACTCCTGCTTGGGGCATTTTACACAACCATGTGTGTTTAACTGAAACTTTTAGATTAGTGGTCAAAAAAGAAAAAAATCTGACCTTACCTCTACCTTATAAAAGAGTTAATTTCATCTTTGCATATTATAAACACATCATTCCAATTCTCCATTTTAGTGCAAAGAGAGGATTAATAAAAGAGGGATACTGTAAACCTTGACAGTTCCAAATAAATTCAGATCATCCAGTTAGCACATGTATTCCTTACAGTCTCAATTACAAGGTGATCCTATGAGGATAATTTCCACAGCTCTAATGCAAAGCTCCTCATGATTATTCCACTTAGAAGTTTAACATGCAGTTAAACCATGCAAGGTTATTTTGTGTAACTTCTCCTCAAGTTGAGAGCAATGTTCAATGCCATCCATACACACACACACACACTCTTCAACATCCAATAGAAATATGATCCAGGTGTTTTTCACCTCCATCCCTAAAAATGCTTTAAAGGCCATCACATACATTCCAAATAAACACAGTTAACAGCCACCAGTGCTGCATTTCCTTTTGAGGTGCCTGCAGAGCACAGGAGAGTTCTGATTATCTTATTAGGAATCATCTTTTTTTTTTTTTTAAACAAATTCTTGTCCTAAGCCCAGCAGATCTGCAGCAAACACCAAAATCAGCTTATTTTCATGCTCACCCAGAGTTGTTCCTAAGAGTTGAAAGAACAAATGAATTGCTTTTATTGCTAAATTGAGCATCCATATTACAGAGTATATGGAATATATAAAGTTGTAAGTGACTCAGTAACTGCACTGATGATTTACCCTTCTGCTACAGGCTGCTTTTAAATGGATCACGAGTTTTGCTCAGAGTTACTCTCCAGCTCCAGCTGGGTGGCAGGAAGGGAATTGCTCTGAAGGCAGGATGGCTGGTGAGGGCTGGGGGCATAGCAGATCAGAGTGAAGAGAGGCCAGGGACAAGAGCTGATGGAGAGCAACAGGAGGCTTCAAATCCTTATTTCAACAAGCTGTTGGATCTCCTACTTACTGTAGTATATATTTTACATGTCTTTATTTGTAAGGAAAAAAAAAAACCTGCCACCCTTTGTTATGCCTTGGGCAGAAGTCTACAGCTTTTTTTTCCTTCTTTGTAATGTCTGCTTTTTCATATCATGCCTGCTTTTCATATTATGGGGACATGACAAGAGACACAAGCCCAGGATCCTGCCCCTGGCCCCGTGCTCACCCCGAGGACACAGCAGCAGTGCTGATGCAGTAGCACCAGATCCAGTGCCTGGGATACAGCTGTGTCAGCTCTTCTATTGTCAACACTTTTCCTGACCTTCTATCTCTGTTCAAAATATGACTTGGGTCCAAAAACACCTCCCCAAACAACCAGTCTTTCGTGCCTCTCAGCAAACAACCTTAATTTATGCATAAACATCTCCATGGAGGTCTTTACAGTACAGCTCCCTTCCTTGAATTCTTTTTTTACGCTTTAATTAAATAATACGGCAGTGAAATGAGCAAATATTGTTTTCCAGCCCTGTTTGCTACTCTGAGTGACTAGTTACATTTTTAAAAACACCTGAGTAAGACCAAGCAAGGTCTGAATGTCACACTCAGGTACACGGGAATTGGAAGAGAGCTGAATTCCAGCTCTCCCTGTACTCACCTCCCTGAGCCCCTGGGATATGCTTCAGAGGGAGCCTTAAGTCTCTGCTTTTGAAACCTGTCTGCTATCCCACTGTGTGACTAAGTACTTGGCAAGCCAAATTCAAACCCAAGGGCTGCTGCCACTGAAAGCAGCTGTCAAATGGAAATTAAACTGTCCCTTGGGAATTTAATTTAAATCCCCACCACCATTTCAGTTGTCTCATCCAGCAAGACGACATAAGACTTTGCTGACTTGATAAGCCAGCAGCAAACGGGTCAAGCAGGGCTGTTTGGTGGAGTGGCTTTTCAGGAGCTACTGGAAAAGGGTCACGCATGAAAAGCTGGAGCCTCCTTCCTTTAAGACCAAAAGGTGCATCCAGCAAGGGCACTGGGAACAGTGCTGGTGGCTACTGGGCAAAATTCCTGCAGAAATTCATCACCTCTCCTTCTTGCCCACTTGATTGGCAGAGCACTGTGTGGATGTCCTCTCGTGTTTTCAGTTCTTTGAGAGGTTTCAATCCTCGTCCTGGCATTAAACTGTTTTTACCACCAACCCTGATCACCAGGAGAAAGCAAGATGTGCTTCACCTCCCCACTTCAGCCTTCCCAGCCATTCCGAAGAGCAGCACGCTCGCCAGGGGCCAGCTGGGGGACTTGTGATGGCATTGTCACCTGACAAGGGGCACCGCCGCGTAATCGCTTGGAGCTTTCCAAAAACTCCCCCCGACCGTCGCTGGGGTGCTGCCAGCGTGCTCCCTTTGTACGAGCTGGCAGCTCACTAAAAGAGCTATCGGCCCCGTTCTGAGCGCAAAATCACCATCAAATGTTCTCACTGAGCACACAGCGCGGTTTTCCTCCTTCCTGCGATACACAAACCTGATACGTCTAAAAAGATAAGGATTAAGCACAAATCTCTCAAAGGGTTGGGTTTCAAAAGACCCGACAACTGCTAAGGACCATCTGAAGCAGTAATTTGGCTTTCTAACATGGCAAAGGATGTCCGGGCTCTGCAGGCAGGACAAGAGCATCTCTTCCCGGAGACATCCCCTCCCAACTCGTGCCGCGGCTGGAACAATGCGGCGGCCGCAGAGATCCCGGGCAGGAACCGGACCGTACCTTCGTGGGTAGGCTCTGGGTCGGGTGTCAGCGAGATGTCATCCAGCTCCCGCAAGCAGAGCCATTCTCCATCCATCGACACTCGGAATTTGCAAAGATAGATGGTCTCCATGGCAGCCTGAGTGATCTTGTCTGTGGTGGGGGTTGGCATGTCGCTTTGAGGCGTCAGAGCAGACATGATGACTCAGCTGGTACAACAACAACGGGGGAAAAATAAGAACTAAAAATAAAAGCTTTCTGAAGAAGGAAATCAGAAATACCTTGCGATTAAAGGACAGATTGCTCAGGATCACAGAGGCTGCTCTGGCCTTTTCATGGATCGAGCAAGGTAAAAACGCTGCTCCTTCCCGCTCTGCTCTGCCTCCCTCCTTTCCACCGACTGCCGTCTCCAGCTATGCTAGAGGCTATCGATCCTCAGCATCCACAGAAAACCTGGCTCCGGCATCAAAGGCAGGAGGGGAAAACAGGTCCAAAATACGAAAAGAAGAGGAAAAAGGCAGCCGAAGCAAAAAGAATGGGTTCCTCTGGTGATGACCCCAGCAAAAACAAAGGACGAACGGGAGGCAGATCTCCAGGTTTGCCGAAATCCAAGTGCTGGTGCCCGTCACCCTGCGAAGCCCGGCAGTGCTGCCGGGATTGGCTGTGCGCAGTGAGCAGGGTGGTGACCAAAATGGCTGACTAATGAACTGAGCTGGGAATCCAGGCTCATGTGATCGCCCGCAATTCCCAGGATGCTGCCGAGACGCCGCGGATGCAGGGACGGCGATGGGGCGCTCATCACACGGCACCCCCTCTGCGGGCTGTGCTCGGCGAGCCGGCAGCGAGCAGAACGCCCCCCGGGACGACAGAGGGGCAGCGCCAGCGGTACAAAGGCACATCTGTATTCCTTACACATCCCGGGATGCCACTACAGGAATTCAATCGGCACCTTTGTTTTCACGGAAGGTGCGCGAGTCGCAGTTTGGGCTTTATTCGCTGTGCCACCTGCTCAAAGGGCACCTTAGAAGAGCTGAGATTCCCCCACGTGCAAAAAAGTGTTAGGATGCATTTATCATCTCGGGGAAACAATGAGGAAAATCATCTGGCTCTAAGCAGTTCAGTGACTGAGAAGGAAGCTCTTTCAGCAGGGCACATGCATATGGAAGAACAATGAGGGAGAACACTACAAACACAGCTGTGTGACCCAATCTTACACTTTAAAAACCTCACCTGAGAATTGGTGCTGCTCAGGTGAGGCTGATGAAGCAATATTACCTCTCAGGAGACAAAAAAACATGCTTTCAACTTCTCGAGAACAATATGACAGCACTGCATTCCCTGGTCCCATCCCGGCTGTCTGAACCTCCTCTGTATCCCCATCCCACAGTGCCCTGATTTCAGAGGACAAGCACTCCCAGGTCACCAGACAGGCTTCTCATTCCTACACTGAGGTCACTATTGCTTCACCACCCACTTCAATTACCATATCAGGCCTCAATACATTCCCTTATCTGACTTCATTCCTGGGTGGCTCCAGTATATCTGAGGAGAGCAGATCCACAGCATCCACCTGAAATGGATGGGCAGTCAGCCTTGGAGCAGGATGTCACCACAACTGTATATTGGTGAGAACACGACTGATATACAGGATGTGCAGCTGTTTCCTAGGGATGTGAAACACCAGAACAGGTCACTGGATGCACAGTTCAGCACAGCAATGTATGCAGCTTTTGGAAAAAGCACCTACTATGTAAAACCCTCATAAGACTGGAAAAAAGGGAGAAGAGCTGCTATTTCTGACAGACAAGAGGAAGCAGTTGCTTTCTGTGAACACTTCCTGCCTGGTGCAGCACATTTTGACTCAGCATCTCTTTCCCCCACTGGGCCAAACCCAAGCAGACACCACACAGCCTGTTTTTACAGCCATGCCAAGGGGAATTATTTCACCACCGAGTTACTATTGTTCCTTCTCCCCAAGAGAACGGAGTTTACGAACTGTGCTGAGTGTCTTAACTCATGTATTTACACACCCTTTCAGTGAGAGCCTCATTCACATTGCACCACTCCCAACTTTAAACCCAGACAAAGTGGCCATGCACCACCAGCTACAGAACAGCTGCTCGCCCTGGCTAACCTTTGGAAAGGGTCTACACAAGCAGCACAGGGGCAAAATAAACCCTTTAGAATCTACAAAGCACAGAAGCTGTTGCTCAAGCTATTATCCAATAGAGCTCATTATCAGACAATTTCTTTGCTTTGAAGCCATAACAAACACAAACAGCATTGGGTGTAACCCTGCAGCTCCCATTTCACAATCCCTGTCTTCAGCTGAACTCAGCTGGTAAGTGACCCCCACACCAGGATCACAGGGCAGGTCTGCTAAAAAAAAAAAAATAGTATCAGTAACTGTTCAACTTTCACTGGTTTGCTTTTAACATGAAGAAATAACGGAAGCCTGTCTGTCCCTTCCAGCTCAGTTCTATTTTCAGGCTCCTTTAGGCAATGATCCTGCTGCAAATACTCCATAGGGATATTTAAAGTACTTGGAAAATGTTTTTCAACTTTGATTATAAAACAAACACACACACACACACACAAAAAACACTAAGAGGAACTGACTTATTGACTTGTGACCTTTTTATGGTCACCTGAAACCCACAACAGAAACCTTCCCCTATCCCCATCCTGTGTCTCAAAATTATAGACCAACAGAACCTTTAAGAAACAGAATAAAGGTATCATATTTGTGTTTTCATAAAGCCTTTCATAGAACTACCAGGCAACTCAAGCGTGCCTGATAAGGCTCCATCAGGGTTCAAGGATGGCCAATGGACAGAAATAATGCAGGGATAAATGCAGAGGAGAAGTTTTTCAGGATGAATCACTTTCTCCATCTCGAACCAGTCAGACAGCATGGACTGGTCCTACAACCCCTCCTGTGAGCCACACTTTGGCACAAGCCCTTAGAGGCTTTGGCCAGATTGCAAAACAAGGCAGGTTTTTGCCAAAATGTTTATAAAATTAAAGAATTACCAACTGACTGCCTTGGAATTTTAAGACTAACCACCTGAAAGCAAAGCATTTTGTCAGCCACCAGTATTGGAGCTCTCAACTGTACTGGCAAGTATTCACAAGTTGAATAAATTAGAATAATCTACGCAAAGAAACCCAAACAAATTCCCAAACCACCTTTTGGACTCCAGGGAGCATCTCCGAGTGTACTTTTACTACCAGAGCCTGCAAGCAAGCTGAGTTTCCATCATTAAGAGAAAGCTTTCCCTCCCTCAGTGTGTAGAGATCATAAAGCAAAAAGCACAAAGCCACCTCTGACATGGAATGTAATCTAATAAGATAAAATTAGCAACACAGCATCTGCACAGCAAAGCCTGTTTCTGACTCCTCTGCCACACAGATATGCACATTACCTCAAATACCAGCTACTTGGAACCCTGCAGCCTCAAACAGGAGTGGGCAAAACAAAGTTTAACAACCAAAAAAACAGTGACACAATTGCTTAATTAATTACTAAGTCGCAAAGTGGGTTCCATTTACCTACTGTGAAATACAGAGATCCTATTAAAGGATTCAAGTAACTCCCATAACTGAGGGTACAACTGAAAAATGGGAAGAAAAGGTCTACTTGAAGTATCATGGTATTGTGTAGGCTTTCAGTGGGAGCAAGGAATGGTTCTGACTTTGTTTTAGGTCTGGGGTTTTTTTTTAGACAGCCTAATCAATTTGCTTTTACTGTATTTAAGAAGTATTTTAAGGTTTTACTGCAGCTCAGCACGTTTAAGTAAATCTTCTTGCTCCTTCTGTCTGTCTGAAACAAACAAGCAGGTGCTGCTGGCCTGAAAAGCTTTTGCTCTCTCCTTCCCTAAGCAGCTGTGGCCTTCACCTGATGATTGGAATCAGGTGAGAATCAGAGAGAACAGTTTAATGATTGTGTTTTAACAGGAAAAAAATACTTGAAATAAACCTCCAAAATACTGTGAAATATTGGCTTTTTGGTGTATTGGCCACTGCCTCACTGTAACACATAAGACTTTGCAGCAGAACCCACTGCTCCTGCTGCTCCTCTGTGAGGAGCAAATCAAAGTTGCTTTAGAGATGGGAGAACTGGGAAAAACCAAAACAAGAAAAGAGATGATGAAAACAAGATTTAAAGACAGAGTTGGCCCCAGGAGAAACAGAGCCCAATACACCAAATAGATGATGATCCCTATTCCCCTCAGACACTGCAATCACAGCTTCACAACCACAGAGTATTCCCAGTTGGAAGGGACCCACATCAGCCAGTCCCTGAGCAGACTGTGACACATGACATTGCACAAGCAGCTGTCACCTCCACGGCTGAAAAGAATAAAGAAACTTCAATATGCATTTTATAAAGGTTTTTTCCACAAAGCTTGCACCAACAGGCACCACAGAGTAAGGCTGACACGGGATAAAGCACTGCTCAAACCACTGAGCCTCTCCACTCCTTGTGGACAAACGCTCAGTGATGCTCTGGTTTCTCCACATCTACACAGCAGCCTTCTTACAACCAAGTTTGACCAGCTCTGAATATTGTTCTTCAAGCCTTCCATCAGAAATAGCTCAAGCCCTTGCATGCACATCACCGGGTTTACAGGGGATAAAGATCTCCTGATTAGGAAAAAATTACAAGGAAAAAAAGAAGGTTTTGACAGGGAGCTGTCAGTTCCAACAACAATTTACCACGGAGGGACTTTGGACATAAGTTGGCACTCACAGACAGTCCTTCACAGAGCTCAGAGCAAAGTCAGGGCATTCCATCTCCTCTTGGCATTACAGGCGTGGACTTCTTACCTCAGTGGTTACAGCTCTGCTGAGTAATGCCTTTCAGTACATCAGCTTCCCAAGGAGAAACAAATACCTACTCCAAAAATACCAGCTCCTGTGTGAGTGAACACTTACCTGGGAAAGGAGGTGGCAAAGCAAAGGCCAAAAGCTCAGTCACACACACTCTGGCCCCAGCCCAGAGGATGAAGCCGCTGGCTATTTTCAGAAAGGATGAAAAAGGGAAGATGGAAGATCTCTTCTACATGAACTCATGAGTGCAGTTTTTATTTTATTTTAAAGCACACCCAACTACTTCACAGTGCTCCAGCTTACCCAAATACACCACAAGAATATCACAAAGAATCTTACAAAGCAGAAAACTATTTGCCACCCCACACAGAGATGCACTTCAACCTGCTCATGTCTCCAGCGTGCTGTGCCTTTGCCTCGGATTTGTTCTCCCTGCCAGCACCAGGAGGAAGCCCGAGCGGGGGTTCCCCAGCCCCTAACTCCATCCCGAGTCCAGGACAGCCTGTTTGATTTCAGAGGCCGGCACCAGTTCTCCCCAAAGGGCGCAGGAAGGACTCTCAGGAGGGCTGGTTTTGCTGACCTGCTGGGCCAGCGCGGCTCACACACACACACAAATCGCCTCCTTCCGAGCTCTCACTGTCCCTTCTTCAGCCAGTCCACACCCGCTGCCCTTCCCTGCCGCCGGGGAGCAGCCAGGCCCCCCCAAACCCTGCGGCTCCCTGCGGGGCACGGGCACCTTTCGGGCGGACACTTCCACTGCCGCGGGAGCCGCGCCCTCCCCCGCCCGTAGCGCTCCGGGCAGGAGCATCCCCGGGAGCAGCGCTCAGGGACCCCCCGCCCGCCGCCGGCCGCGCCCCGCGGGAGCCCCCGGCGCGGGGGAGCCCCGCCGTACTCACGGGCTCCGTCCGGCCCCGGGTAGCTCAGCACCAGCACGGGCAGCGCGGCCCCGCCGCGGGGTGCCGGGGGTCTCCAGAGCGCGGGCGGCGCGGCCGCGGCGCCGCCTCCATGGCCGGGGTACAGCAGGAAGAACGGCGGCGAGGAAGGGCGCGCCTCCTCCTCCTCCTCCTCCTCCGCTGCTGCCGCCGCCGCCGCCTCCCCGGGCTCGGCCCGCCGCTCCATGCCCGCGGGCAGCTCCGCTCCGGCCCCGTCCCGGCAACTTTCGGCCGGCGGCGGCAGCGCTGCCCGCTCCGCCTCCGCCATCGCCGCCCGCTCCCGCCCCGCCCCGGCCGGGAAGCCGCGCCGCGGCCGCCCCATCCTCCGCCCCCCCGGGGCCGGGGATGTGCTCCGGGAGCGGCTCTGCCCGGCGCGGGGGGAGTGCGGGGTGACACAGACACCGACAGCCAGATCCCGAGGGGCTCTTACCCGAGAAGCGAAGCCATTGCACCGTGTGCTGCCTCCCCCCGGCATGGACAGCGGCGTTCTCTGATCCTGGGACAAAAGGCGACAATACAAAGTCCAAGTGTGTTGCTTAACATTAAAACTGTCAAATAGATTGTCTTTCAGAAGACAGGGATAAACACAGGGCACTTCATGTGGAGGCTAGTGTTGTCAGCAAGCAGGCAGCACATAAATCTGCCAGTTTTGAAGAAGACCTTCGGTGCACTCAGGTTAAGCTGAAACACGCGGCTGCTTTCTTTTCCAATCTCACAATAAAACTGCAAAAGCAAAGCTGTAAAGGCAACTGATTTCTGGAGGCTGATTTCCCAGCGCTGCCCCAAGTCATGCAACATGCTGCAACTAATTCAACAGATGCTTTAATCTGTTTTACCAATCTCACAGCTGAAGGTGTGAATTTCTACTTGCTAATGAGAGTAAAACAATGTCCATCCAGACTGTGTCTGATGGGGTATTATGGAACACAACTAGGAAAGCATTAACAAAACTTAAGGCAGCAGCAGGTATATTTCCATATGAGATAGTCAATATATTTTCCTCACCCTGTATAAATAGAAATTCCAGGCTGTGATACAGAAAGCATTGTCCCCCCTCTGCCATTGTGCTCTGCACAAACACAAAAGAGCAGCTCATACCCTAGAGCTTCCTGCACTCTGCCTATGTCCCTTTAAATATGAATCACTTCCATGGAAGTGCAGGCAGGACTAACTATCCCTTGGATCACCCTGCTCCAGGTGAGCGGGTGCAGAGGACCTGGGGCAGGTACCTCCATGGCTGTGGGGGCGACTGAGGTGAGGCAGAGCTGTTACCTGAGGTGAGTCCCAACCAGCATTAGGGGCTGCTGAGGCCAACAGTCCTCTCCAAGCAGCACCCTGGCCAGGACAAGTGCCATCCCACAGCTGAAGCTTGTCCTTGGCAGTGTCAGCACCTTCTCCAGAAACTGTGCTGGAAAAGGAAAAAAGCAGCATTAACTTGGCTCCACTTCTTGCTTATTTTCCTCATCGTGATCTATGATCCTTCCCTGATTTTACATGTGTGCATTTTTACTGGGATTTTCAAACCTGTTTGCCACCAAGGATTTCCCTTTGGCACAAGTATTTCTTAGAACAGCAGGAGCGTCCCCCCTCCCATGGGGTTAATAATCCTGGCCTTCTCATGATCGCTGATACATAAAACCATACAGGAACGATATTGATGGCTTTGTCCAATCTCTGAACTAACCAAGTGGACATAATGCCCAGTTAATCTTCATTAAAGTGGGAGCCATGCTGTGCCATCGGCCGGCAGCCAGCGCCGGGCAGCTGACACGCCGCGTTCCCTCCGGCCTCCAGCCTTAATCCCAGTATTTCTGGGGAGCGTGTCTGTAATGGCACGCTAATTGGTTATTTCCCTCATTTACTGCTCACATGGAAGTTGCCAGAATTTTGCTTGCCAGCTGCCTGGAGCTCTCCAAGGAAGCAGAGAGCCAGATCCATCAAAGACCCTGAGTGAGCCCTTCGTTTTTGTACCAAGTGTGAAACATGCACAAGCAGGTGCTGTAGTAATGAGATCAGGGAGCACCTCTGCTGGATATTTTCCACATCCCGTGTGATGCCTGTTACACAACACCATTCCTCGCCCGAAAAAGCACCTAAGCTGCTTTTTTTTCCCAGCATCTTACCTCTTACTGACCTCTTGGCAAAGCCTCCAGAGCCTAGCTCAGTGTTATCAGTGGCAGCCTTCATCACAGTCCCAGTTCCCAGTGGGAAAAGCTCTAGTTCCCTCCTCAGCAGGGCTGGGACCCTTCTCCCTGGGAAAGAGCAGCCAACACTGTTGACTGCTGCCAGAATAAGGGCAGATGAATGAGCACAGGTGAAGGACATTTATCCCCACAGCTCAAAGGTTACACATCTCACCTCTGGCCATCAGGGTACAGAGAGCACTGCTCTAACCAGAAGATTTGTTCAGTCCACCTGGACATAGAAGGGCTGATCCCATCTGTCCAGCTTAAGCTTACTAACCACCAGCCTTGAAAACTACCAAAATATTCCTGAGACAGCAATAGCATGTTCCTGCCAGGAACAGGTCTGGGGTATAAAGCTTTACATCAGAGCCCTAGAGAAGCACATTTCACTTGCAGAGGATGAGCAGAGCACCTGCATGTTTGAATTACAGCACCTGGCCTGGCACAGGGTCAGGTACACACACTCACATCTTGGCTTCCCCCAAGAACATCACACACACAGGAAAAAAACCCCCCATGATATGCATTAACATTTCTTGGCAATTACTCTCCTTAATTTCATATGGGAAACTAACACCTTTCAGATGGCACTGGCAAATAAGGCATGGGCTCCCCAGACCTGTTCCAGACCAAGTATAGGTGTTGCCTGAGACAATTTTTGTTAAACTTTAGAAAAATTAATCACTTTTTCCTCCTTTACAGCCTGGGCTGGAAATGGCCACTCACAGTCAGCTCCTGGCAAGAATCTGACATGGGGTTAAAATGCATTTACCCACGAGAAGGCATGGAAGTATTCCAAACATCCTGAAAGTTTACTTGGCAGCTGAAGACATTACACCTTACCCACTTGTCCTGCAGCAATGCTACTTAGTCCTGTAGCAGCAGACAACAGTTAGCATTTATCATAGGGGAAGATGTGTTATCACAGATAGTTAGGAGATCCAGACAAGTCCTTGCTTGGCTTCTCACTGAACTCAGGAGGGGAAACACTATTTTAGACCACATGAGACTAAGTAATTTAAGACAACCTAAAAGTAGTGCTCATACACTTTAAGAACAAAGGAATTAATTAAAATAATTAAATACCATAACCACATCTCTCCTTCTGCAACTCAACACAGGAACAGGATGGACCAGAACACAACAGCAAAAAGAAGACAGTGAGAGCGGCGGAACCCCCTTCTCAAGCCACCCTCAGGAGATCCATCCATCCCATCTCCCCACTAATCTCACATGGCCCATTTCACTCTCTTTGCTCGACACATTGCTTGCAACCTCTCAAGGTTCCCTGTTTATGGAAACCTGACAGCACCACAGAGGAAAATACCTTAACACATGGGCAAGTATGCAAAGTGCCCTGTGCCACTTGGAGGTGGCACCTTCTGAAAAAAAAAAACCAAACCAAGTACCACCCCACCCCCGACTTCCTTAAGAATAAAATGCACAACATCCTTTACAAAGCTTTTATTGGATTCAGGACTGGTACTGGCAGCTCTTATAGAAAAGTGAGTGTCACTTGAGCTTCCTGCTCTTCTTGACGCCAGCGCGGATGCCCGACAGCTCCCCGGCGTATCTGTGCAGCTCCCTGCGCACCTCCCGCACCTGCCCCTTGCGGCGGATCTTGGCGCGACGGAACTTCTCCCGATGCTTCACCCTGGGGTTGCGATCAATCTTCCTCCTTTTGGGCGTGAGGCCTTTGTTCTTGATCATCTGGTAAGTCACCTTCCTCTTTTTACTGGGATCCTCTCCTTCCGACACCTCTTCTTCTCCAAGTACATCTTCGTCTCCAGGTCTCTTCCTCTTGAGTGCCAGCTTCTCCTCCATCATCTTGTAGTATTTTAGGGCAGCCTCCTCATCCGGCTCCGACTCACCCGACGACTCAGAAGCAGCAGCAGCCTGGCCATTAGCAAGTGCAGAGGCATGTTTCGATTTGTTTTTCTTGCCATCCATGGTGAGAAACACAGCAAACTTGTTTTCCTTCCGTAACCTCTCTTCCTTCTTGTCATAGTAGCTCCTCAGAAGCACACGGACCTGTGGGGATAACTTCTGGTCTATGACAGCAAGGTCATTGATGATGTTTCTGTAAGCCACCAGCCGTTCAATGATGGGGTGACTATGAACCGGCACCCTCTTGGCCTTCAAAACCAGATAGAAGCTGATATTGGCACAGTAGTTCAGGTACAGATGATACTTGGTCTGCAAATAGCGACTGCCCTTCCCTTGGGGGATGGTGCCATCTTTGACCATCTGCAGCAGTGGGTGCAGCTCATCCTTGATTTCCATAAGTTTCACTTCCAAGTCCTCCATCAGCTGCAGGAGCTCAGGGGACTCCTGCTTCAGCAGCTTCAGCTGCTCCTTCTTGGAAAGGGCCTGCAGATCCTTGTCAATCTTCTGCCCCATGCTATCCTGGGTTTTGCGCTGCTCAGCCAGGTAACCCTGAATCATATCCAGCCCATAGTCATCCTCCCCCAAGTCCTGCACTAACCGCCTCTGGATCACCTGAGCCTCCTGCTCCTCTTCCTCCTCCTCAGCATCGATCTCCTGCTGGCTCCGCTTGCCCTTGGCCTGGGCATCACTCCCATAGTCCGTGTCATAGTACAGCTGCTTCCGCTGGCCCCAGGAGAGCTCATGGGGGAGCTTGGTGTCTGGACGCTTCTCCTCCAAGTCGCTTTCCATGGACAGGTCCCCATCCTCATCCTCAACCTCATTTTCCTCCTCCTCACCTTTCCCATCCTCATCTTCCTCCGCGTCTCCATCCTCATCCTCCTCTGCGCTGTGGTCCACGAAGAGATCCAGCCCCTGCTTCTCCTCCTCCTCCTCTTCTTCCTCCTCGCTGTCCTCCTCGGGCAGCTGCAGCCCCAGCACCTCCTCCTCCTCCTCCTCCTCGTCGCCGCTGTCCCCGGCCTCCTCGCCGCTGTCCAGGGCTGCCATCACGGCTCGGAACTGCGCCTCGTGGAACTGCTCCACGTCGTCCGCCAGCTCCTCGGGGCCGGCGGTGCCGCCGGGCGCCTCGTCCAGCCCATGGTCGTGCTCGGGGGACTGTGCCGGCGGCCGCAGGACGGTGCCGCGCCGGGTCCGCATGGCTCCCGTGGCTCCTCCGGCTCCTCCACACCGCCCCTTCCGCTTCCACCGCTCTCCTTCCGCTGCTCCGCCCGGCAGCTCGGCCCGGCCCCTTCCCCTTCCAGGTCCCGAACGCGATCGGCCCCACGCCCACCATGAGATGGCCGGGGTTCCGGCCGTGGCGGCTCTCAGCAATCAGTGATGCCACGTGGAAAAAGAGGGGGGGAAAAAAGGGCATTTTTTTCCTCCTCGGGGGTTTTTCTTCCCCTAAAAGCACAGCCCCGTACCGTTGCTGTTTGTGTGGTCATCTTGCACGAGGGGGAAAAAAACACATGGAAAATACACCTGACGCCTGAATCCACCTCTGCACTCCTTGGACCCATCCTTGCATGCAAATAGATCCATGCGTCCCAGACAAGGAGCAATTCTGGTTTTTCAACACCCGAGGACCCCACATCGGGAGGGTTTTTAAGGCAATCTTTACTTATTCACCTTTGAATTCTCATCTTGTGCTTGTGTGTATCTGTCATCCATCTCAGAGCACCCAGCCCAGCCTCCCAGCTTTCCCAAGAGAAAAATCACGTTATTACTCAGCCACATGGAAACTGTCTGCTTTGGAAAACTACAGGCAGCCCTCCCAGAACAGCAGGAGTCACATTAGTGTATTTCGAGCTCAGAAACCCAGAACCTGATAAATTAAGCACCCCCCACATCCCAGCAAGAGCAGTTCTGTGTTCAAGAAGCGCAGGTGCTTTTTTTCTCACCACAGAACAGGTGCAGTTGTATTTATAAATGCTCCTGTCCACCTCTTCATGGAAAAAAAAAATATGTCAAGCAAATGTTCAAATTAACAGAGTGGTGTGCAAAACTTGACTCACTTTTAGGTGATTCATTTGGATTCTGGCCGATCTGATGGCAGACAGGTCTCATTTGTAACTTTGATATGCTCCTCCCCTCCACATGGTTACCTCTGGGTCAACGCTTTCTTGCACACAGGCAGGTTTTCCCTCAGCTGCCTTTTTCAAACCTGTCCCTGCTGGTTTTCAGCCATCACCTCCCTCAATACAGACCTGTAGAAGAAAGAGCAACAAGTATAAGTTGGGTTTGGTGTCATTTAATTTGTTAGCCACTCCTTGGGGGAAGTTCTCATTTGATACTGGTTGGCCACTACATGCAGCTGTCCCTGGTGATCAGGCTTTGTCATCTGGCTGCTCAATCCTGCTGGGTTTTTGTGTGAATCCAACCAGAGACAGCTGCAGCCAATTCCTGCAAGGTTAAAATTCCAGATAACTTTTGCAGGTGTGACATACAGAAACCCAAGACTCCCTCATTTCCCTGACCCTGATATTACCATCTAACTGACCTTAGTTTGTTTCAAATCTGGACTTACAAAATTCGGAGCCTTAACAAAAGACTAACTTGCACTTGGACTCTCATGGATTTTAATGGCATTGACACATTGTCTCTCGACCTAAAGTTTATTTCCAAGAGCAGAAAACAGTGTACAGACATTTGAACCCTGTCCAAGACTTGCTGAAAACACCATCCACTTCTGGAGAAGCTGGATATGTCCTCCAGCACAAGTTAGTTCAGGCAGTTACCAGCAGCTGCTCAAGCCAAAGGAATCTGCTGTGAGCATCAATGGAAACATTGCTATCAACATAATTATCAGGGAATGCTATGGGGTCTGTTTTAATCCACCATTTTCTTGGCATCCCAATGAGAAAGGAGGAGCGAAGGGAAGCATAGGACAGACTGCTTGTGGATGGTGAGTTACCTGGAGAGACCCCGTGCCCTGGTGTCATCCTCCTCACCCATCACAGCAAGGACACACACAGACAACTATTCTGCCTCATTTCATCCAGGCACCTGCCCAGCTTCTTACCTGGAAAATCCTAGTTCAGCCTGTCAAGCCCCAGTGGAGGCACAGGACAAGTGAAAGGAGACTGAGACTGCAAGGCTGGCTCCCATTTCTTTTCCAATGTTCAGTTATTCCTCCACTGGCCTCTGCCCCACAGGGAGGTTGGGAGTCCAGCTCTTCACTCAGCCAGAACTGGAGCCTGGACTGATGGACTGACAGTCCCTTGCCAAAACACCTGCTTGCCCAGATCAATTTTTTTTGGTAATTCAAAATGTTACCCACTAAAAAGGGGATAGTCCATAGAAGTAACAGTCCATAAAAGACACCTTCCTCTCAAGAGCTTGCAATCTTGCTAGAAACCCCAGAGACATGCAGGTGGCTGAAGGGGACTAAAAATAGCCCTCATGTCACCATATCCAGACCGAAGGGACTGTACGCACACGTGTAGATTTAGCAACCGAAATCCAGATATGCTGAACACCAGCAGCCAGGGAAAACCACTGAAATCAACAGAAACACAGAACATAGTTCTGCTCAGTCTCTGCCTTGGGGTTAGAAAATACTCAAGTGGGGTTTTCCCTTGGATTTTCCCAGTGACATATTTTTATTAGTGTATTTTGGCAAAGCAGACCAGACCCAGCCTCCTTTGCATGTGCTTTATCCTGGTGCCTGCTTTCCCCCCTTCTTGGATAATTCTAAGAAAATGCTTTGTTACAGAAAATGGTTTTTGACTATTTGACTGAGGCAAATAGTGCTTTAGACAGACACCCCCATCAGCCCAGGTGAGCCAAGTTTATTTCCCTTCTGCAAAAGTGTGCACAGGGAACATCTTGCCACTGCCTCAGAGAGCACTGCACACAACTGTTGGCAATACCTTCTGGGAGGAGGAAAGGAAGCAAACTCGAATCCTGCCCTCCTGTAGATGTATCCCTGATGAGAAAACAGGGTTTGTAAAGAGCTATGGCAGAATCCAATGCCCTGCAAGGAGCTGGGCAGTCACCCATCATCACCCCCCCAGCTCCCACACTCACCTTGCACATGGGCACTGCTGATGTAACCTGAAAGCTCATTGCATCAGGCAGCTGCAGGGTGAGGTGTTTGTGCTTGGAAAAGCTCAGGGCACAGAATCAGGGGGCTTGGAAGAACCCCAGGGTTGGGAAACCAGCCAGCAGGGTCTGGGAAAAGGGAGGACAGCCTGCAAGGTGACATGAACTGGGATGCCTGGCAGCATTGCCTAATGACTTCAGCCTCTCAGAGAAGCCTGGCAAGAGCAATCAGGCCCTTGCTAAGACTGGGCTTTCCTTAAAAAGTGGCCTTTTCTGCACCAGACACATGGAAATGCTACAGGGACAGCTCTGGCCATTGCAGGTTACATTGCAACATTTGTGTGTCAGAGTTCCATAAGTGATACTAAATCTGGGACAAAAGAAATCTGGGTCCCCTCCAGTATCTTCAGGAAAAGCCTGCATGCCCAGTACCTCAGGGTTTGGTTGGGACCTGACTCAGGACCTCTCACCACAAATCCCATGGAGTCCCTTTTCCATTCTCAAGGAAATAGACTCCTGGATGCAGTGGGCAGAGCTGGTGGAAGAGCTCAGCTTGGCCCCAGAGCTGCTGTTGGCTTTACCTCTCTCACCCCTCCCCTCTCATCTTGCCTGCTTTGACTGCAGGCTCTCTGGGGGCAGGTCAGGCCCTTAATAAAGGTTGGCACACAGCTGGTCCAAACAGGATTCACTTTGAACCTTAAGTGGTTTTTTAGTATGATTTTTAAGTGATCTTTTAAGTCTGGTTTCTCACAATTAGGAGCCAGAGCTGTGGTCCTTGGACTTTCTTACTTTAAACTGGCCCTGATGGCAATATGTCCCCTAAGGATCATGGTGGTTTTACACCTCCTTGCACTCAAGCAGCTTCATTACCTGTTGGAAATGATCAGGAAAAAATTGCTCAATAAAAGCACAACCCCCCGCCCCCTTCCCCTCTGAAAGCCAGAGGTCTTGGTGCACTCACACACCTGGTTTCAGTCCCCAAAGCCACATTTCCCGGTGTCAGTGCAGCCGGCCGGGCTGTTTATTTTAGGAAACCCATTTGCACACGCCCTTATAGGCAGAGACAGGCTCTGCACCCACATTCTTCAAAAGAAGAGAAGCCAGGATGAAGAGCTCTTTGTTGCTGTGCGTGGCCTTGGCCATCTCCTTGGGGATCATCCTTGTGGCAGGTAGGTGGAAAAGTGGGATTAAGATATCAGTGGCAGGTTTTCTGTAATCTACAACAGTCAAAGGTCCAAACTCTAAGCCTGCTCAAGCCATCATGGTTCAGTGGTGCTTGGATGCGTCTGTGTGTTTCTGCACCAGAGCTATGTGGGTTTAGTTGCTGCCTTGAGGACAAAGTGACGCCTGGCTGCAAGTTTAAACCTTGATGATTAGCCATTTCTTATCAGGTTGCTGAAGCAACAAACTGCCAACGTGCTTGCTTGCTTTTCTGCAGTGCTAGGGACCCTGCAAGACTTACATGCTAGATTTAAAGGCTTCCAAAACCTTCCTGGTAATCCTGTCCTATGGCTGCAGCCAAGTTATTTTTGATTAAACAGTAATTTGTCACGTAACTCCACTGAATTTCTTGGGAACTCCTGATTTGCACTGAGATCAGTGTGCTCCCAGCACAATCCTCAGTGTGGGTCTCAGGCCTCTGTGTGACAATCTGAAGCCATTGTCATGCACATGGTGCATCTGGTCTACAGGATTAAATCAGTGCTCAAGGATAACCATTCCAACAGCATGGACAGCTGCATCCATGCATTTTCTCCAGCTTTTGGGAAAGGGCATCTTATTGCCTACCCAGGCAATTCTCTTGGGCTTCACAGTGTATCACAGGATGATCCAATATTGGAAAATGAGAAATTTTGTCCAAAAAACAGCTATGTAAGTATTGAGGAGGAAGGGAACACCTTAGCGCAGGAAATCCAAACTGCAGACACTTAAAACAGCATTAGGAAGTTTTGTGCTTAAATACTTTCTCCTCAAAGGGACTTCACTGGATGGCACATGGAGGTATTTCTGACAAAATTATATTTTTTGAGCACTGTAATTTTACTTGAAAAATAAATGGAGTTGCAGTAACTTTTACAGTGAAGCCAAGAGCATTATGCAAAGAATTAAATCAGGACAGCATTTTTAGAGCGCATTCAAAAAACCCTGCATATGCATAAAATAGTGTGTTAAACTAATTTTAGAATTAAAGCCTGCTCCCAAAGGCTTTGGGACAACCCCAAAGCCAATAGCATCTGACTTGAATATTGGCTTTGGATTAAGGGCTTGGGAAGAACTGCACACAACCTTATGTGGAATACAGCACAGACAGCAGAGCAAGGGCTGTGTGAAGGACAAGCCAGAGACCTTCCATGAGCCAAAAGAAAGACCAGGACAAGGAGCCAGGGACTAGAGAGGCTTTTGTGGGAAGCTTCTGCTTCAGAGAGAAGCGCTCACGTGGAGTGATGACTTGGCAGAGAAGAAGCTTGCAGAGCCAAGACGCAAAGTGATTTTTTTTCCCAAGCTAGAAACTCCACAGAGAATCTTCTTCAGCAGGTGTTCTGCTGCCAAAGGCAGCCAAGGCCACAGAAACAGCACTTGAAACCAGCAGGTGAACTCTGGGGTCACTCTGAGGCATCATTTCACACAGTTTTGGTGCCTTTGTCCCAGATATGGTGCTTGTAAGGATCTCAGAAAACCTGGAATAGGAGCTGATGAGACCAGTATATTATAGGGGCAAGAAGGACCAAAGCTTTTAAGTCCAAGTGACTCCAAAGTCCTTTACAGACATGATTAACACAGATGTTTTCAGCCTAGTTCTTTCTCTCCATGATTAAACCAAGGGGCAAGCAGAGCAGGCAAGTCCGTCTACTTGCACAGTAAGGCAGGACTGCACAACACCAGGAACATTCCAAAAGCCTCTGGGTGACACATGGGATGTTTTAGCCTGTTTTAACTGAGTTTCATATTATGTAACATGCTGACAGTGTGGGAGACATACTCAAAGAGAGAAGAAACAGCTTGAGTAAGAAAATCAGGACCGGAGTTTTCCCTGCAAGCCACAAGCATCATCAGGGCCACCTGCCCTTCCCTGGAATCAATCCAGGCGCTGTATTGGTGCCCTCCTGGCATTCTCATCCCTTGGTTTTCTGCTAGAACAGTTCTCACAGCTTTTTTCCTTGACTCTGGGGTTGCATATGCTGTGCTTGCAGGGTACCCTCTGGAGCCCAAGGATGAGGAGTATGTGCTGGTCAATAACAAGTGTCAGTGTGTGACAATGACCTCCAAGATCGTCCCCTCCAAAGAAGACCCTGATCAAGAAGTCCTGGAAAGACACATACGTATCCTGTAAGTGGCAGACAAATATTTCATGGGGATGGTGAGCAAGTGATGAAATGTTCCCTTTTCTGTGCACTCTTTCCCATGTCCTGGCACTGATGAAGGGAACAACTTGTCCCATGGGCTGCTTTCTGTGGTACCCTAAATACTTCCCTTTGTTTAGTGTTCTTCTACCTCACGTGAACCTCTCTGGTGTTTGTCCCTTCAGATACCAAAAGCATCCCCATGTTTTAAGCAGTCCAGTAGTAACTTCACAAAATAGGCTGGGGAAGTAGAGTGTAACATGCCAACAGCTGATCTAATCTGAAACCAGATTAGTGGCCCATGCCACTGGATACTTCCCTGTCTGACTCTAAGTCTGGGAAAACAGTTAAGGCCTAAACCATCAGAAAAGCTTAATGCTATGAGACAGATCTCAGTTCAAGAGTAGGACTTAGTCCTGTCCACTCACACAAACCTAACAGAAGAGTGTGTGTGTGTCTGGGAAACAAGGACCAAGTTCAGGCTCAGAGCTGCAGGATCTCTGGTAGAGCTCAGAACAGGAGAGCCACTAGTGAAACATTCCTGTCCATGTCCTGAAAGTCTCCCAGGCATCTGCCAGCTCAGAGTTTAACAGAAGCAAACTGTCACCTTGAAAGTGGCCCTCACGGGAGTTGCTGCAGTCCTCTTGGGGAGGGTCAGAATGGAAATAACCCAAGGAATGAGATGGGAGTTTAGAATTGCTCATAGCAGAGAGGACCCTGTTTAATAAGCAATTTCCTTGAGTGATTCTCCTCCCTCCTTTGCAGAGTCCCCCTGAAGGCTCGAGAGAACATCTCTGACCCCTTGTCCCCACTGAGAACCAAGTTTGTCTACAGAATCTCTGAACTGTAAGTAGTTTTATTTACTAGCTTAATTTCCCAAGACTTAACCCACAGCAGCTCAAAAAGGTGCTTGAAGGCTGGGAGTTCCCATATAACACCTATAAAGACTGCAGGACTCTGCTGGCTCCATCTGCAGATCAACAGGAAAGATTTAGGTTTCACCAGGGGCATGTCATCACAACTCTTCACACTTGTTCTGTTCTCCATCTCTTGCAGCTGCAGAAACTGCAGTCCTGTAGAGGTTGATCTGGGTGGGAGGATCGTCCAGGCCCAGCAGGGCAACTTCTGTGATGAAGCCCAGACCTGCTACACCTACGACAGAGAGCAGTGCTACAGCTCCCCCGTGCCCTTCCTGTACCAAGGGGAGGTGAAACGTGTCCCAGCAGCTCTGACACCCACATCCTGCTATGCTGATTAGGTGAACCCCTGCTGTGCTGAAGCCTGGCTGCACTCCCTGTTCCCATCCCAGATACAGGTGTAGCAATGTAGTACTTGGGTGACAGTGTCCCAAATACCAGTCCTTACAGCAATGCCAGCTTGTCTCTCCATATTTTCAGCATGAGACTAGTGCCATCTCCCAAGAACAGCTCCTGGTTGTCATCAACTCTGTTCTCATACCTGCAATGCCAGTACATGTCTCAGACATGATCACTGTATAGACCACAGATACAAATCAGCGATCCCCTTGAAGCCAAGGGAACCACACTGATTTACAGCTCTGGGGAACCTGTCCTTGACAGTCTCCTGTGTGTCTCCACCTGAGCAAGGCTGCCACAGACATCAGCAGGAATGTCTGTGCACTTCCCGAGCCATCTAAAGCAAACCTCTGCATTCCCTTCATGCAAGGCCCTTTGATGACATTAGCAGGATTTGTGCCACCCTTAGAAGGCTGTTGTACAACCATATTTTAGGGATGGGAGTTCACATTTCAAAGTTATTTTACAATTGATCATCCTAGACCCTTCTAGTACTTGGACATCTGCAAGCTTTTAGTTCTCACAGATTCAGAGAAGATCAAAAGATGCCGCTACCCTGAAGTGTTTTGCAAAGTTGCCAAGACCTCAGCTGTGCCAGGAACAGCCAAATCTTCCGGGAGATGTTGGGCAGTTCACTTCCCATGCTGCTTCACTGCTACTGCTGCCTTCTTCCACCCCTGCTCCCACTTGAATTGTTGAAAAAAAAAAAATCAACTTGGCTCAAGTTTCTTTTCTTCCTTGCTTTGTATTTAAAGCTTCAAAAAATTATATGAAGGGGGACATTAAGTGCAAGAGCAGGACCCTGGTTTGGGATTCAGAATTGGAGTAACGAAATAGCAAAAACCTTATTCCTATAATTGTAGCTTTATTAGTGAAATATTCAATAAAATTTTGTCTGCATCAGTCTGTGTGTTCTATTTCAATTCAATAAGAAGGCATGAGACACAGCCAAGCCTATAATCATATTCTTTTCTCCTTCACAAGGAATCAAACTCTCCCTAAATAACTGCTTATACTTACAGGCAAAGTATCCCAAAATCCCAGAATAGAAATATTTCCATGCACTTGCAGAAACCCTGACAGATTGGGGCTGAATTGGTTTACCATTATCTGCATCACTGAGCTGCTTCAAGGCCCTGTGAGTCAAGGCAGGATCAGAGTCTCAAAATCCAAACAGCACTTAAAATTACTGTTGAAACTGCAACCCACAGATCATACATTTTCCTCACCCCTGGAAAAGTACCTTTAAGACACGCAAGTTAGGAGACAGTCATTCATATATAATGTGTCTGTCCTGAAGAAAAAACAATTTTCTGGGGGCCAAGTTTTAAAGAGCAAAGGGGTAAAAAGGACTGAGACAAATTATTCTGAGGTTACATCAATCATAGAAAAGGAACATTAGCAAAACATGATTTTTCCCCTCAAGTAAGCCAGTTAAGAAAAGCCAAATGCCAAATGAGGCAAGGAGCCTCCTGTCAGGTACTGACACAGCTGTACCCTCTGCAGTGGGTAGGTACTAAGCTCACCAAAATTTGCCTCAAAGACATTTTCACCTTCACAATCTTGGTGTTCCCCAGTCTCAGAGTACTGTGATGTTACAAGTTAACAGCTCACCACGAGCCTGCATTTCATCCCCTCCAGGAACTTAACCTTTGCCCTCTGGAATTTACTTCAAGTATAATAATAAATATAAGCAATTTTTTCACTCTAAAACTGAATTGCAACATGCACCTTCACTGCCCCTTATTGAAACAAAACTTGCAACATATTTTTAGGTTAGGAAGAATTAGACAGTGGATTGGTTACTACTCAGCACATGGTAGTTTTGGCCATTAAAAAGTGATTTGCAAGAAGTTCCTCCCTTCAGAGAAAGATCACAGCAAGCAAAGCTGAGGCTGAATATCCCCCAGTGCCACCCAGATTCCTGACATCAGCACCATTAGCTAGGACTGTTGTTCTCCCCCAGGACCTGCAAGTGACTGAGCATTTCTTAAGCCATTACTGTAACATCTCCCTGTTCTGATAAACAACAACACAGAACTCCTGTGCCTTAAGCCTGTAAATAATTTATGAGTCACGATCCAGAAATAAGTATTTCTGTTGGACTTAAAGACTTGCCTGGTTTTTTTTAAAGGAAAAGAGCACTAACCCTCTTCTTAATTAGAAAATTACAAGTATGAAGTCCAGAAAGACAAATTCCCTACAGCAACAGAAGGCCAAGAATTGACACTATTTAAATGAAATGCTGGTAATCAAATACCCTAAATGAGTTCAAGGAAAGCCTCCCAGACACTGTGAAAACTGAAACTTTACAGCTTTCGTCTGAATGGAAAGAAAGGGGCTGACTACAGCAAAGGCAAAACAGAGCCAAGAGCTGCCTATGATACAAACAACCACAACAAAAACAAAGAAAACCTTTTTGTCTATAACGCAACCAAAAATATTTTTCACAAATAACATCATTAAGGATATTAATTAAGTTACTCTAGTCACTGCAAAGATACAATATGCTTTCCAAAACAACATAAAGAAGTAAACTTATACTTCTTACCTTAAAGTGAGCAAGCAACCTCCCTGAGGAATATCCACACACCCCACCACTAAACAGATGTAAAAAAGCCCATCTGTCCTGAGTTTAAATATTCCTGGCCTAATTAGCTGGTAGAAATCAGACCAATCAATGTGCAGGGGGCAACGGGCTCAGGGTATAAAAGCTCAAACCCAGGCCTATTATCACTCCTTGCTTTCTTCTGTGTTGGAGCAGTGGGGATGTGGTAAGGTAACTTTTGGGGTTTTAATAAGAATTGACTGCTTAGTTTATGGGCTTCTTTTTTTCACTTTTTCTGATGCTACCTGAAAGTTAGATTGCTTTTAAAAAAATAGTTTTTATAATGCTTTTTAATATAGATGTTAGCATTATAGGTTTCTTCAGTAAAAATTTTGTTAAAAGTTTATATAGATGGTTTTTATTGTAAATGCTATTCTACTGTGCACTGGCTGCTTAAGAAAGAATGGGCTTTCAATATAAAAGTTGGCAGAGCTTTAAAAAAATAGGTTAGCAAGATAGTTTCTAATTTCAGTATGTTTCTATATGGCTGAAGTGAATTGTTAACTTCTCTGGCCCTTTCAATAGCTGCTGCAGAAACAAAAGCAATAGTATTGCTTCTATGGAAGTATTAATTGCTTATAGGTTATCCTTTGGTATGAACAAGGTTGTTTTGTTCTGTGGTTTCTTTAAACAATGCAGTTGCTTCTCACTTTTACTGGAAGTGTTACATTGAAGTCAGTGACTTACTTCCCTGTTGAAGCAGTTTATTGCAAAGCTTACCACTTTTACTGACTACCAAGCTGAACACCTCCTGTGTAGCAGTATTTTGGTTGTATAAAACTTTGGCTTAACTGTGTTAAGGTAAGGTTTGACCAGTGAAGGTACAGGATTTAGTTCCTCAGCTGGGTTGTTTTAGGGCTGTGCTGGAATGCTGAATAGAGTAGAGCTGCCTGGGAGCAGAGGCTAAACAGATCCAGATGCTAATGAAGGAGCTAATTAATATCTGGTGAGATAAATATATTAAGTAGTCACTTACTTATTTGGGTAATGGAGAGCTTATTTTTGTTCTATGCAGTTGGTAACAGCCCACAAGTTCTGCTCTTACCTTTGCAGTCATTTTGCCCTTCCATTGAGGCTAAAACCAGGTGTTTGGCAGCTATGTAGGTATGCAAGGGAGGATGTGCTTTTCATGCTCTAATGGGTACAGGAAAGCCCAAACTCACTTGAACCAGGTGAACCTATTACTAAGTATGTGTTTAAGTGGTTACATGTGGCTGTGAGATTCCTACTAGCATAATAAAAAGCCTTTCAGTGAGGTGAGTGTTGGCTGACATAAAAGAAGTTATGTTGATGTTTTTCAGACTGTGCCATGTCTGAGTCCTGATGTTCTTCTGATACTCACTATATATGGCTCTATGGAAGAGGAATAATTGCATATAATTTATTTACTAGCATTTATTAATTGTATAAAGGAATATAAACCTGTTCCTACAGTGTAAAATAAGCAGTTTGCTTAAAACAGTATAAGCTATGCAAATGAAGAGCTCTGCTTTCTATTATCTTGATTGAAAGTTTAATTCAGAAAAGATGAAGCTAGCATAAACTTGTTGTCCTGATTGAGTCTTCCTTTTTGATGCTCCCAACTTCTATAATGACTGAGTTATATGATGACACAGCTTCCCTGAAGTAGCTGGGAAGAGAGGAAGAGTGGAAGTATCAGCTGTGCTGAAGTGACAAGTGCTGGGGAGAAATCCCTGGGGAAGCCGTCCAGAGGCAGCTATGGTCAGTCCCCTTGGTTGGCGTTGTGTTTAATCCCAGAGGTCCCCCCTCAGGCCTTTGTCCCGCTGGGAAGGGGTTCCAGCAGAGCTCCTTCCCCGGGTGCCCTCCCCGAGCGCTGCCCGCGGAGGGCGCTGTGCAGGTGCGCGCCTCCCGCCGAGCTTTGTCCCCCGGCGGCGCCCGTCGAGGGGCGGGCCAACATGGCGGCGCCCAGCCGATCGCTCACGTGTCCCGGCAGTGCCGGCGCCGCGCAGACATGTCGGGCCGCCAGGGCAACAAACTGCCCAGCAACCTGCCCCAGCTGCAGAACCTCATCAAGAGGGACCCCACGTCCTACACTGAGGAGGTGCGGAGCGCGGGGAGGTCTTGGGGGAGGCCGGACTGGGCTGCGGGCTGTGGAGGGGGAGACACGGGTGGGTATTGCCGGCCGCGCTCACCCATTCCCTGTGTGTGCTCAGTTCCTGCAGCAGTACCACCACTACCAGTCCCATGTGGAGATCTTCACCTTCCAGCCGGACAAGCCCAGTAAGGAGCTGGCCGAACTGGTGATGTTCCTGGCGCAGGTAAGCCCACGGCGCCCAGCCCTGCGCCAGTGCCTGGGGCTGCGCGGCGGCGGGGGCAGCTTGGCTTGTGTACAGGCTTAAGTGCCTCTTATTGGTATAATACGAACACTTAAAATATTCGTGGTTGTTTACACCTTGCCAGGTGTGTCCTAGAGCGTTACCCTGCCTCTCCCTTGCAGGTGGCCCACTGCTATCCCGAGCACATGGCCAACTTCCCGCAGCAGCTGAAGGAGCTGCTCTCCTACCACCATACAGTGCTGGACCCCGACCTGCGCATGGTGAGACCACTCTGGGGCACTCCCTGCCCGAGGGTAACACACCCCTTGGTGTAAGCTGAGAGTTTAAGGGTTGCTTTTCAATTGGCATGGAGACTGAAGAGCATTATGGTAGTTGGATTTCTCTTACAGACATTCTGCAAGGCTTTGATCCTGTTGAGAAACAAGAATCTAATAAATCCCACGAGTTTGCTGGAGCTCTTCTTTCAGCTGCTGCGGTGCCACGATAAGCTGCTACGAAAGGTAAGCTGTGCTCATGGTCTTCTTTGTCTCCAGGATGTTTGGACCAACTTGCCAGAAGTATTTCCAAAATAAGCAGCTCCTCTTTGCTTGGCAATAAAATAAGTTTAAACTAGCTCTGATTTTCGCTAGTTGTTGTCAGAGGAGGGGCTGCAGCTCTGTGTTGTGCTGCCATTGCAGGCTCTAGGCCTGACTTTGCCATTGCAGGCTCTAGGCCTGTCCTGTGTTTGGGATGGAGCAGCTTGGGTGTGTCTGCAGGTGAAAACCATAAACTGGTTGCTGTTGGTGCTGCCTTTACTCAGTTGTGTGTCAACCTCTGAGTAAAACAATTACAACTAAACCAGCTGCTGCTGAAAGCTGTTACAGGCTTTACTGCCATGAAAGGGAGAACACTGTGCCCCTAATTTGGTTATCAGAACAGGCCTGAAGGAGGCAGGGTGGGATTTCGTTCAGCAACACTTGATGCTGTTGATAGTCTTGCCTTGCTGTACTGTGAACTAAATACACTGGTTAAATATGTGAAGAGAGTTCAAGTGAGACTTTAACTTGCTGTTGTTGTAGTTGCAGCCTAGGGTTATATGCTCAGCAGTGGTGAGGTGGGTCTCACTTTGGTCCTTGGCAACTGTGAGGGCACAGTAATGTCTGTTCCTTGCATGACCTGTGTTACTCCCTGTCATCTCTCCTTTACAGACCTTGTACACTCACATTGTGACAGACATCAAGAATGTCAATGCTAAGCACAAAAACAACAAAGTGAACACGGTAAGTGTTTGGGCTTTCACTTGTACTTGGATTTGACCTTCTGCTCTTGTGGAAGACTTCTAATAAAGTGTTTGCAATTTTTTTTTTTTTAGACACTGCAGAACTTCATGTACACAATGCTGAGAGACAGCAATCCCACTGCTGCCAAGATCTCTCTGGATGTGATGATAGAACTCTACAGAAGGAACATCTGGTGGGTCTGGCAGGCTTGTGTTGATTCCAGGATTTGTTGTGGGGCAGAGGGACATTGCTTTGTGGCATGTAGTCCAAAGCAATCCAGGGGACAGGGACATAAATACATATGTATTAATTGTGGCCCAGTGGGGCTGTATCCTGTGCCAAGGATTTAGCCGAGAAGAAATAACGTTTTGTGTGAAATGAGTTACTTAATTTCAATACATTATGAGAACTAGTTTCCTGAGAAAAATGTGAAATGGCAAAACTTCAAGTAAAAGGTGCTGGTTTTTTTTTATTCCAGGAATGATGCCAAAACAGTCAATGTCATCACAACTGCTTGCTTTTCCAAAGTGACCAAGGTGAGAACAGAAATTACTTGATGAAATGGGATGTTACCTCACATCATCTTCCTGTGAATGTAGCTTAATATTTTATTGCAAACAAACTTCGCTGACTTCGTTTTGAACTTTCAAAACAGCACTCATGGGAGGAGGCAGAGCTTGGCTCTTAAGTACAGAGGAGCAGAATTGGCAGCTTATCCAGCAACAAACACAGGCTGGCATGGGGAGAGTGGGTACATGTCCCACTGCTGTTCACAAGAGGTTGTTGAAATATCACCTCCTTGAAATAGCATGCTGTGAGGCTTTAGTTAGTTAAAAATGAGGAGAGGAGCTGCCCTGTCTGGGGCCTGAGTGAATACTGGGCCTTCTGTGCTGATTCAGGAGGCTTTAAAGAACTTTTACTATGGTTAAAGACAAGTTTTTAACTTGTTAAGGGTCTAAAAGCTGTTCTGATCAGTAAAAGCCAACCAAGCAAAACTACAATAAAACCATATAAAGTAATGGAAGTTTAGAGTTCTGAGCATTATCTTGGGTATCACCTGTGTAGGGGCTTTTGACAATGTTGACATGAAATGATTAGTGAAATGGATTTGCAGGATAATAGAGAATTTGCAGCTGGGCATTTGCTCCAGGCATTGTGGAAGCCCAGGTGTGACTGAGTGCCTCTGAGTGATGATGGGCAGTGAAAATGGTCTGGGTCTGTAAAACACCTGTGGCTTCCAAGCTGTCCTTCAGTTTTTCTGATCATATCCAAGCCTATAAAAAACTGGATGAGTCTCTGCACAGCCTGAGATGTAGGTGTAGGGTGGTTGTGAATACTCCTGTCAGCTTGTCCTGTCCCACATGAGTTCACTTGGTTTTTCAGGTGTTAGTTGCAAGTTTGAAGTTCTTTCTTGGGAAGGATGAAGATGAGAAACAAGACAGTGACTCAGAATCTGAGGTGGGTGTTATGATGAAATCTTCTTTTCTCTATTCTTCAAACATTTAATAGGTCTGCCATCCTAGTGACCCTGCCCATCTGTCTGCTTCTCTGCTGCTTAGTTTTCCCACCTAGTTTTCTCCAGGTGTTTCTGTGCTTCACACCAAGTTCAGTGTCTGACAGGTGGCTCCAGGAGGCAGGATGCTTTAGCTGTCTGTTAAAAGACAAATGCCAAGAGCTCCTTTGCTTTTCTCCTTAAATACTGTTACCTATGTGGTGACACTTCAGAAGGGGGGCAAGTTCTTAAATATAGTATGTGATCCTGAAGAATATTGATGGTGTGTTTCTCTGACTGCCATTTGAAGCCTGGCATCACCTGAGCCTTGTTTCCCCTCTTTCCTAAGGATGATGCCCCCACAGCCAGAGATCTGATGATGCGCTACGCCACCAACAAGAAAACCACCAAGCGCAAGAAGAAATTGGAGAAAGCCATGAAGGTCCTCAAGGTGAGGAGAAGGGTGTCTGATTTCACAGTGTTTTAGCTTAATCCTTCAAGTGCAGGAGCTGTGCTGTTGCCCCTGCTGGTTTAGCTACAGGTAGCAGAAAACCCTGTGTGGTTTCAAAGAGGGAGAGTTTTTAAAATCTTGGTGTCTCTTTTTTGAAGAGGCATCTTTAGACAGCAAGCTTAAAACTGAAGCACTTTCCTTATGGAAAGACAAGAATGTCTCTTACTCTTTTCCATGCAGAAACAGAAAAAGAAGAGCAAGCCAGAGGTGTTTAACTTCTCTGCTATTCACTTGATTCATGATCCCCAAGGTGAGCATGCACTGTGTTTCCTCTTATTGCAAGCCTGTGTTAATCTCAGATGCTAAAGCTTGGACACAGCTCTGCCAGGAGAACGAAAGTGCTGAGTAGGTGCAGATGTGACACTTAAAGTGTTTTATCTTAGTGTTTCACTGCACTTTAAGAGAGTGAGATGAGTCCTGTTCTGCTTGTTTTAGTGGAACACAGGGAGGTGAGACAAGAAGGGAGGAATCTTATCTACTTTGGGTTGCTATAGGTCAGAATGGAGCTCTCTGCTTCTCTTGCGTATGTGAAGGCCATAATTTGGGGAACACCAGTTTACCTACGAAGCTTCTTTGGCTTACTCCCTTTTACACTGTATTTCTGTTGTTAGCCTGATACTTGTCTAACAGCACTTGATTTTGTCTTAGTTGGATGTAGTGAACTTTGGGCGATTTTGTTTTTCAGATGGGCCCAAAATGTAGTTTAAAAAATCCAGCTTTAAACCCTGTGCTTATGATGGGGAATGTGTGCTAGTTTTCCTCTGAATCTGTGCACAACTTCAGCACTGTTAGGCATGTGAGAAGAAAAATAAACCACTAGGAGAAGTGCTTTGACCACCTTGAATTTCCTCTCTACAAGGGCATTATGGTTTGAAAGCAGTCAAAACTGACTCCCTCTTTTTACCCTAATCCCAGTTGAGTTGTGCTCTTTTGGACTACTACAAATTTATTACTGCTGTTTCAGACTTTGCTGAGAAATTGCTGAAGCAGCTGGAGAACTGCAAGGAGCGATTTGAAGTGAAGATGATGCTCATGGACCTGATATCCAGGCTGGTTGGAATACATGAGGTATGTACCTGGATTTTCTAATGGTCTGCTGGGTAGCCCACCTGGCTTGGGTGGAGGCATGTGCTGGCCTTGTGCCTCAGGAAAATGATGTTTAATTCTTCTGTATATCAAGAAGTCAGGTGAATGGTCAGGTAGTTGCCAGTGGGCCTCAAGGAACAGCACAGAGTGTTGACTTGTGTGGCACTGAGCAGGGTGTTAGTCTGGAATTGCTGAGCTATCCCTGAAGAATAGGCAAGAACTTGTCTCTTCCAAGACCTTCCTGGGAAGCTGCCCATGCTGACCACAGTGTCAGTGAGGTGGTGCTGAACAAGGTGGGAACTGGCAGCTCCTGCACTTGAAGGGGTTTGTGCTGACTACCCAGTGATAAAATACTTGCACTGTATGAAGTGAAGAGTAATTCAGTCCAAGTTGGGGGGGGTTCAGAGGATGAAAGGATTTCAATGCAAAGAAGTGGGTGCAGAGAGGCTGAACTGTGTTTATCCGAGTACAAGTCATTTCCTTAGCTCCATAAATATCAAACTGAACATAGGAGACAACATCATGCCATAAAATCTTAGGCATGTGAAGAGCATGCTACAGAATGAGATTAAACTTGAGATCACCTTCATAAGCTGATAATGTAATAAAACAAAGACAAGAATATAATGTCACAACTTTTTTTGCAGCTGTTCCTTTTCAACTTCTACCCCTTTGTTCAGAGATTCCTACAACCCCATCAGAGAGGTAAGTAGCTACTTTGTAGCACTGCTGATCCATGTTTTGTGCAGTCATTTCATGGAAGTGGTGCTGTAAGTGGACAGGTAGCAGTGGCTTGGTGAGAAGTAGGAGTAGTGCAGAGTGTAGAAGATGGAAGTAGAAGTCCCTGACTGCCAGAAGTGCTGAGTGCTTTGTACTTCTTGGGAAGCTGTGTACACTCAGGGCTTCTTATTTGAGGATTTGAGAAACTTCAGCAATGGCATAAAATGGATCTGAGTCCCTAATCCTGAACAGCTGAGCAAAGCATGGCTGCCTCTTGCTGCATCATTTTGTAGATGGTTGATCCTAGTTGTGGAGCCTTTGCTTTTGCCTTTGGTGGCCACTGAGGGCCTGCACTGTTGTGGGTGGAGGCCAGAATATTCCCAAGGCTTGGTGGGAGAGGAGAAATAGTTGTCCCAAATAACTTCAAACTGGGGTGGCTTTGGGACTGACTGAGCAAGCAGCTTGTTGAGTTTTGGCAGATGTGTTTATAGACCAGAGAAAGGTGCAGTCATACTTTTTGGCATCTTCCCACTTCTCTTCCAGAGGTGACAAAGATCCTTCTGTTTGCTGCACAGGCTTCACATCAGCTGGTACCACCTGAGGTCAGTATTCTGCCTGTTTGATGCTAAATGGGCAGCAGACCAGCATGGAAGTAGGAGTGTATTTGTGGGGAGAAGGGGAATCTGGGCAGACTGTTTGGAAAAGCTGATGGTAACTTCAGCTATTTTTGCGAGTTCCAAGGTATTGTTTCATATAAAAGGGGGGATAAAACCCAACATGCTTGTCTTACTTTCTGCAAGAGAACTAGTGTCCAGAAAATAATTGTGGGCTGTAGTGATGTATCCTGAGCTCTGTCTTAATGATGTCTAAGCTTTTATTCAATGTGCATTCTTCTTTCAGATCATTCAGTCAGTGTTGATGACCATTGCCAACAACTTTGTCACTGACAAGAATTCGGGGGAGGTCATGACTGTAGGGTGGGTACAGGATCATGCAAACATCTTGAACTCTGAGTATGATAAAATGTATTTTTTTAAACCACTTGCAAGCTATTCGTGTCATTTTTACTATGATTTCAAGAACCTACTTGAGTAAAAACAAATTAGGACAATATCTCAGCTTAAACTTTGTGGTTTTGTGGAAGTGTTCTACAATGGCTTTCTATTACACTAGATTTGTATAAATCTAGTATAGGGTTCCTTGAGTTTCAGATAATTCAGTCTACTGGTAGGATTTTGTCCTAACTGGTGTGAGAAAATGATTAATTCTCAATTCTTTTAGAATCAATGCAATAAAAGAAATCACTGCGAGATGTCCTTTAGCCATGACTGAAGACCTGCTCCAAGACCTCGTTCAGTACAAGACTCATAAAAATAAAAGTAAATATTACATTGATATAGCTTTAAAATATTTTTTCTCTTTTATTTTGTGCTCCTTTCTTATAGCCTTTGTAATAGTGTTGTCTTAATGGGTTTTTATGGGCTAAGAGGACACGTGGAGTATTTGGGTTATATTGCTGTATTTGGAGTGTGTATCCATGGGAGGCAAAAGTCATGGATAGTTATGGCAGGGGAAATAAGGGACCAGGATAAAAAAGGAAATGGATTAAGAGCAAGCCCTAAGGAAGTGCTGTGTTCTGCAGCAGAGAAATCAGAGGGGGAACCATAAGTTCAGAGAAGGCTGTGAATGCTGATGACCTGAGTGGGCTTTGCTTGCTCAGAATTCTGGTGTTTGGTACTGACTCCTGACTCTCTTCCTGGGTAGATGTGATGATGTCTGCAAGAACTCTGATACACTTGTTCCGCTCCCTGAACCCGGAGATGCTGCAGAAGAAGTTCAGGGTAAGTATTTCATGTGCATTGGGTTCACTGGGAACTAAGGTGCTCAAAAAAACCTGATCTCAGTGACCTCTTGAGAATGAGGTGGAGTCCAGCCTGTGTTCTTCCCCTGCCTGCTACCTTTGGACATGGTCTGCTCTTATTTCCACTTTTCCTTAGTTCAAATTAATCTAACTCATGGATAGATTGTGCTCCAAAAGGTGTGCTCTTTGGCTAGAGTTCTTTCAACTTCAGTAATTAAGATCTTTATTTCATCAAGCAAAATTTATCTTTTTCCAGCCACACCTTCCTGTTCTGCCAGACATTTTCATGGATTTGTGGGCACTAAAATAGCAGCCTGCCCAATGTACTTTTTTTTTTTTTTTAATGTACAGGGTAAGCCTACTGAGGCCTCAGTGGAAGCCAGGATCCATGAATATGGAGAACTGGATGCCAAAGACTACATTCCAGGAGCAGAAGTACTGGAGGTTGAGGATGAAAAGGAAAAGGGAGGAACCCAAGAGGAAGGTAGACCATTTTTGGGGTTTTTTTAGTTGTATTTTGGGCATCACTATCAGTAAGATTTCATGTAACACTTTGTGTTTGTGCATTTAATTTTTCTGCCTTCTTGTGTAGCTTGCACTTCCCTGTACCCGTGAAGTGCATTAGTGGGGTTTGTTGCTGTGTTGCTTTGTGGGATGGAAAAGCAGAGACACATTGTACAGCTATGAAACATCCTATGTTTAGCTCCTGCTGAAGAGATGTTGCTGAGAATTATCAGTTACTAGGAAGTAATATTTGGCTTAAACTCACTTTCTGTGCAAATGCTTTACACAACCTGGAGCACCCACCTGAATGAGGGAAAAGAGATGGAGGAGTCTTTGAAAGCAAGGCAGAGTTTGGGAAATGAAGCCAGAGTGCTTTGGAGATGTTGCAGGAGAGGTGATGGAAAGAATAAATGCCCTGAGATGCCAAGCTTTTCACCCATGAGAATGCAGTGATTAGTGTAACAATCTGCTTGGCTCTGAGGCTGGTAACTTCAGCACTTCAGTCAGAACAGCAGCAAAGAGGAGCAATGCCTATAGTGTAGTAAGGTAGCTATAAAGCACATTGTTTCCCTCCTTGATTTATATGGAGGATGGAGAGACCACCATTGCTGAGGAGTGTAATAAGGGTTAGCATCTCTCAGCTACTGTGGGGCTTCAGAGAGTGTCCCAAATGCGCTGTTTTCAGGATATTGACCTTGAGGTGAGAGTTAAGCTTTGCAGAGCAAAGCTGGCATCGTGTCCCCGGGCGAAATGCAGTTAGGAGAGGGGTGATGAAAGACTTTAAGAGCAGGTGATCCAAGAATGCATTATTTCTAATTGAGGTAGTTAAGATGAGTCCATGTTAACTGGTCTGTGTTTCTTCCCTGAGCAGATGGCTGGGAAAGTGCTAGTCTGAGTGAGGAGGACAATGAAGATGGAGAATGGATTGATGTGCATCACTCCTCAGATGAGGAGCAGCAGCAACAAGTAGTGAGTTCCAAGTCTGCTGTCTCAAATATACAGTGGTCTTGTTAATTGCAGACAAGATTCTGATGCTCTATACTTCTATGTGGCTGCTCATAAATAATTATACAGGGCTTCAGTGTAACCTGTGCAGAAGAAATGAGATTTGAATGCTGCTTAGTACTGTGCTGAAGTACATACCTTGGGGGGAGAAGGGGGAATGCTGTCTCAGAGCTGTGATATTTGTGAGTGCTTGTACTTATCCTAAAATAGGGTATGTATGTAATCTATTCAAACACCAGATGTTGGATATAACACTAAGAAGAATCCTAACAGCGTTTCCCAACAATACTGCCCTTACATGCTAAATATTTGGGAGGTAATGGTCATAGATTGTGGCACAGAAGCGACTGGCCAAGCTCTAGGTGATTCTTTTGTACATGTTTCTTTTCCCAAGGCAGAGAAGGTGAAAAGCATGCCCATAGAGGAGCGGAAAGCCAAGGCTGCAGCAGTCAGTACGAGCAGGCTGCTGACTCAAGAAGACTTCCAGAAAATACGTCTTGCCCAGCTTTCTAAAGAAATAAATTCTGCGCCTGGTAAAGCTGCAAAGAGGAAATACATTGAAATAGATGATGAAGAGGAAGAGGGCAGGTAGGATATGGACTGTCATCTGGTGAAACAGCTTTTCACTACAGCAGGGTACAGAGCTCTACTGTTGATCAATATTCCCTGGAGACAGGTAGCAAACAGCTGTGGCCTAGAATGGATCCTGGCTCAGCATTGTACCTGGGAGAAGAGATATGAGGGGCCTGTGGAAGGTCTGAGCCTGTTTGGCTTGTTCAGGCCAAGAGCAGTAGCAGTAGTTGCATGGTTAATTCTCCAGAGTTTGTGTAATTGTGGATAAAGCAGGACTTTAAAAACAGTAATGGCAGCTTTTGAGGGGGATGTCCCGTGCATGAGGAATAACCTGAAAGAGAACAAGAAGTTTGTGCCTGAGTTTATGGTAAGACAGTGGTGTAAGAGATGGGTTAGAGAGCAAGAGGGCATCTTGTTTTCCTTGCCAGGTGAAGTTTTGTGGGTGGTGACCTTTTGCTGGATTTCTGTTTGTGTAGGGGGGAGTTGCTTTCACTCAGAGATATCGAACATCTGCATAAGAAGCCCAAGTCAGACAAGGAGACCAGACTGGCAACTGCAATGGTGAGGAACTGGGATGTTTTGTGTCTTGTCTTTGCAGAGTCAGGGTTATGTTTGCCTTCTGCAGAAAGAGGAGGTGTTGGGGTTGCACCTGTGAGATGGATGCCCAGCTGCTATTTGCGTTTTGAGAAATGATTTCAATTTTTTGCTGTTGCATTTTGGCTGCAAGAAACAGCCTGTTGCTGGTCACAGGTGACCATGAAAGTACAAACTCACCCGACTTTGTGACTTAAGAAATACAGCCAGCATAGGAGAATGCAGGTGTGGACACAAAGACATCCTAAATCCAAGTTTATTGTTACTGCCATAGAACCTGTTACCATCAGGCAGCTGACGTTGACTGTGGGGAAGCAAAACGAAAGTGACCCCATGTTATTCTACTCCAATGTTTATTCCAGGCTGGAAAAACAGACAGGAAAGAATTTGTGAAAAAGAAGACAAGAATTAACCCCTTTGCCAGCTCTTCCAACAAAGAGAAGAAAAAGAACAAGAACTTCATGATGATGAGATACAGCCATAGTGTCCGGACCAAGAACAAGCGTTCCTTCAGGGAGAAACAGGTAATGATTAGTGCTGGAAAAGGATGGGGCTGTGTGAGCTCAAACTCAAAGTGCAGGTGTAATGCTGTGCACCCTCTGTCCTGAGGTGTTGCTGCTAACTCAGATGGTGTAATTGCTGCAAAGCCTGTGGGCTTGGCTTCCCTGAACTGTGCCCCAGAGGACAAGCTGTATTGGAGACTGTAGTGAATGTTTCTGATGGGCTCCTCTAACATGTTTTGAGGTGCAAACCCTGTTGCAGAGTCAAGTGTAGGTTTGGAAGGTTTTGCTCTCCTTTACATACATTGAAGATATCATAATAGAATCCTGAATGTAATCCCATGATAGAAGAAGTGTTTCTCTGATAGAGTTCTTTCTAAAGGCAAGCTTTTAGTGTGTTTCTTTACTCTCCCATAGTCTTTCTTTGACCTTTGCCCTGTTACTATTGTGTTATGAACTCATCTGTCCTGGCCTTGAGGTCATCTAATAGCTTTTCACAAATAGCATTTACAGCAGTTCTTTAAGGACATTTATTGCTACCTGAAGCGAGCTGGAAAAAATAACTCAGTTTAGCAGTAGTTTGACCATAATGCTGCTCTCAGTGGTGAGGCCTTTGCCAGTCCAGGGTTTCACAAGGTGTTAGTAAACTGAACTCATCCAGACATGTCCCAGAAATTTGTAGAATAATCCAGTTATGTAGTTGTCTTATATGTGGTGGGTTTTTTTTTCCTCCTTGCTAGTTTGTCTTGTTAGTGCTTTCAGAGGCTTCTTTTGTGATGTGTTTGCAGGATCATATCATTTGGATAATGGTTTGCAATGGATTGGTTTGCAATTTGCTGCCTTGAGAATGGCAAGACTGTAGCTGTCTATAAACTTAGTAGAGAATGTCTTAAGTGTTTCTGTTAAACAGGAAGATGTAGGCTAATATCCTCTGTGGTACTTTGATCTGCCTCACCTAAGGCTGACTATATTAACCCTGCTCTCAAAACACACAAAATAAGTTGCAAATAAACAATCCAGGCACTTCCAGGAAGCTGCTGTTGACAGTGGTTCTTGGCTCACTTACAAAAAATCCTCTTGAATGTTTTGTTCTTAGTCCTGACTAATGTTTAGAGTTAAATATAATGGCAAAACAACGAAAGAACAATTTATTCATACTTTTTCACTGGTGTTATGCTACAGTATCAGTTCTATTAAACATGACTTGCAAGCAACTTTTCTGAGTGGGTTGGAGGACCATAGTTGTGTGACACTGCATTCTGCAGCACTTCTGGGGGGGCAAAATAAAATGGCCTGTTGTCTACAGTTCTACCACTAGATCCTTTACCAGCTAAACCATGTCTGAAATGTACAATATCTCTCTAGAGTGATATGGCACTTGTAAACATTCTTCCTTGCCCCTTGAAAAGAAGTTCTGTTATATGCCTTCCCAAAATAACATTTTCACTTACCTCTTATCTGTGCTGGAGCTTTGTCTTGATATCTTCCGATGAAAATGAGTCAGTGGAAGAACTGACATTTATCTTTCATTGTGTAGTATTTGGTATTGCTCAGCCCTTTAATTGTACTGTGGAGTTCAGCTAAAATAAGTGTTTCTGCCATTGTAGTTAACATTTGCTATTGTTGCTCCCAGCTGGAGCTGATGAGCTCTTAGTGTTTTTCTCAGAGGTTAAAGAAATTGAAAAGGATCGTTGATGTGATTGCGGTGTTGTTGTGTCAGTTATTATTCTCCTTACCTGATCATTCCACTCTTGACTCATGTTCAGATTGCTCTTCGAGATGCACTTCTGAAAAAGAGGAAAAAGCTGCTGAAATAAGAGCTGAAGAGAACTTAATCACCTTTGAAGAAATAGCCCTGGAAATACTTCTTTCCACCCGCCATCCCCCTGAGGGAAAGAGGGACTGTGGTGCTCTGTGGATTTATCTCTCTTCAGTTCAGAGTTAAAACTGGAACTCTTGCAAGCTGATGGATTCTGCATCTATAGGACAGATAGAGGCCTTAAACTTGGGAGGGTTTTAATTTTATTTTTAAAGCATTCTAGAGGAGAATCTTTTTATTTAATGTAATTAACATAAAACCCACTGTAAGTGTAAGTATTAAAATACACAACCTTGTTGTTAAAATATTTGACTTGAGGCAATTCTTGAATAAGTAATGGGAAGCAAAGAATATTCTCATCAGTCTAAAGCATGTGCAAGTAGTGTCTGTGCATGTCTTAAGGGTGTGGCTGTACAGACTTGAGTAAGGTATTTGAGCAGCTGTCTTGGACTAATCTAATCAGACCAAATTCTTGTGTAATTCAGGTAAGCTCAAGTAAGATCAGTGTTACTGCAGCTCATGAAGAAAATAAAATTAGTGTATGGGAGATGGTTTTCATGTTGCCATTTAAATAGGATGCTACCCTTACATGCCAGAGAGAAAAAGGAATGTTTTCCTATATTGGTGGGTCTAAGGGAGGGACTGGCTGGTGTCTCTTGGCAAGTACATGTGAGAAAAATGTGCATCTCTGGATTCTTTATGTAAGGTTTAACTTGTGCTTCAGCACTGACCTCTGCTGGGACCATTAATGGGCTTTGTACCTTCCCCAGCCACCTGTTATAATGGAGTTGATAAATTGTAACTTGAGGGATTTATTTATAACATCCTTGGTCAAAATCTGTTTGAAATGGGTTTCCTTGTGGGGCAGGAACAGGTGCCACAAGCACAGTGTAATGGAAAAGCATTTGGTGGGGTGCTTTTTTCCTTTATTTTTTGGAAGCTGGGTTACTGCTTATCTTCTGTGTGGGAATTAGTGCAGTTTAGCTATTTTTCATGTTGAATAAGTGTTTCTATTTACTTTAATTCCTAATTATATTGATTGTATACTGTTTTGTCACAATCTTCCTAGACCAAAAAAGCTTACAGAGGTTTCAGGGAGCCAGGAGAGAAAAATCAAGTAGGATTTTCTTGCAAATTGCCATTTTGTATTGCAACTGTATGTTACTGCTGAGGGAATGGCAGAAATGGCTACTTGGCAATGATAGCAGTGAGCTGGCCAGGTCAAGGATGTGTAGCCCAGAGCTGGAGAGATGGAAGGGATGCAGAGGACCTGCAGTGGTGTGGGGATGGAGTGTGGAGCAGGGGCTGAAGAGATAAAAATAAGGGGAAGAGAGGGCAAGTACAGTGTGTTCTTGCTCTTGTTACTTTTGTGCTGAAGAATTGAGTGGCTTCCCTTCATGTGGATGTGTTCAAAAACTAATGATTTCTGAGGCTGAAAGGGAGAGTTAAGTTTTGCTCTCGGAGTTCAGAACAAGTATCTAGTGTCCTCTCTTCCCTTTTCCCTCTTGTTTACAGCCTTGCTGTGTGACCCAGCAAGCTGAGTTATGCCCAGTTACTGCCAAGTCTGTCTGTCCCCTGTCCTCCTTGTAAAAAGGACAGCGTTGGACTGCCTCTTATAAACTTAGGCAAGCAGGAGCGCGGGGGAAATGCCCGTGTTAAGCGGCAGCCTGTACCGCTGTCGGTGGTTACTTTGTCACCCCGTGTCGTGCCCGAGGTGCGGGGGTGCCGGCTGCGGGCCGGCCCGGCTGGCACGCCTCGGGGCGGGCGCTGCGATGTCCCGGCCCTGCCCGGCGGGCGTGGCTGCTGTGGTTGCTGTGGCTGCGGGGAAGGCGGGCTGGCCGCGGGGCCCCGCGCTGTGCTGCGCCATGGGCTGCGGGCCGTGGGCGCTGCTGGCCCTGCTGTGCGGGGCGGCCGCGGCGGTGGCCCCGCTGCGCTGCAACGTGAGCCTGGACAGCCCGGCCGAGCAGCGCTGGCTGCCCGTGCTGAGACACTTCGATCCCGCCTTCCTGCGCGCCGCCGTGGCCCGGGTCATCGAGTGAGTGCCGCACGGGGGGGTGTCGGGGTGAGCTGCTGGCACCGCCGTCCCTCGCTCGGCTGACGCCTCGGGTTGTTTTGCAGCGAGAGCGTCCCGAAATGGGTGCACCAGGTCATCCGACCCATAGCAGCGGAGCTGGAGCAATTCATGCCGCAGCCCTTCGCGGGGGAGATTGTGGGGCTGTGCCAAGCACTGGGAATCAGTCTGGGAGATGGAATCCTGCTCAACTTCGCCTACGAGTCCACTGCGTAAGTGTGGGGTACTTACAGGGTCTGGTGTGAGCAGGGGTAGAACTTCGGGCAGTTCAGCGTGGGAGGAGGCACAGCAAGGCAGGTCACTTGTGCTGTTCCTTCTCGGACCATGTCATGTCTTCAGCTGGAAGGCTTCATTCCTGAATGGAAAGAGAAAGTTGTTTTCTATGACTTAGTGAAAGTAAAATCTAGCTGTTGTGTTCCTGTGTACGTATATCTATGTAAGTGGATAAAAATCTGCAAATTTCTGCTTATAAGGTAGATCCCTCCATTCAAAGTAGTTGGGATGGTTTATCTTTAAAGATCATGTAAGATAGTCTTCTGTCAGGTAAAACCACCCAAAAGGCAGCTAGAACAATTAGTTGCCATTTCATTATTTTAACTGTTTGTCTGAGATAAAGTTACTCTAAGCCACTTTGTGCATGAATGTTCACAATGGCTGCATAATGTCGCTCTATGATTTGCATAATGGAAAATGGCTGAAATATTTCCAACAGCAATCAAAACTTCAGCAGAAAAAATAGTTTCATTCTGTTCTTTTGCTTTAGAAGCATGTACAGAAGAATAATGAATGCTGTGAGGTTACCTGTGAGGATACTAAAAATATTTCCCCTTACAGGTTTTATGAAAATTCAGGGTATACAGCCGCTTGATTGTTGGTTGTTTTTTTTTGTTTTTTTTGTTTTTTTACTGTGTGATATTCAGTTAGTGATTCTTTTTTTTAGTAAGCATTAATATTGGACATGATACTTATTTAAATGCTGGCTTTGTTAGTGTTTCACAGAGGATGTTTATCGTACTTGGCCCTGGTGAGATCCATGCAACTTTTTGAGCTTGGATTCTAAAAAAAAAAACCCCCTCAGCTGAGAACAACCTAGTTGCATGAGGAATTTTTTACCTTTATGTTTTTGAGAGACAGGGTTATGCATCACTGAGAAGAAACTTCTAACTCTAGAGGAAATAAGTTGTTAATTTCCTGCTAATGAAATATATTCCATAAAAAAAACCCTGATTCAATGAAACTGAAAGTGTTACACAAGGAGTTTAAACAGGACTTAGTTTGAACTTATCTAGTTATGATTACAAATATAAACATGGTCCAAAATTGAAGTGAAATGATCTATCAACATTAAATACAGAGAGCAGGACACTTTGTGGGTGTTTTGAGATGTCAGCTTTTCATTGTGATTTAGAAGATTGTGATTTAGAAGATGTAATGACTTTCCCTGAGTGGAAGTGCTGCTCTCTGCCTGCTCTGTGGTTTCTGACCTGATTTCTTGACTGTAGTGTGTCATTGGACTTTGAGCAAACTCCTATTTGTATGGAAACATTAATAAAAGTACCTAGCAGAACCCAGTTATTCCTGACAGGTTGATCTGTTTTGACTATAACATTGAAAGCACTGTCATAACTCTTTTTTCACTGATTTTTGTCTGGTGTGTTTGCAGGTTCTGTACAAGCATTGTTGCTCAGGATGACAAAGGGAACATTTACCACGGTCGGAACCTGGATTATGAGTTTGTCGATATATTGAGCAAGATCACAGTTGATGTGCAGTTTATAAAGAGTGGGCAGGTATGGTCTGGGATTGGCTCAGCTGGGTGGTCTGTCCTATAGCTGCTTAGATAGGGGGATTTAATGTAGGAATGTGTTCCCATCCCACATAGACTGGACTGTTAGAGCAGCACAGTTATATCCAGGAATGTGGGATGAATGCAGGTTTTCTTTGCTTTCTGGACATCCAGTTTATGATGAGGCATTGGAGAAAATAGAACAGCATAATAAAGGTTCTCAAGATTGTTATTTGAAAGGAGGTGTTGAAAGAAAAAATGTCAAGATACTAAGAAAAGTACTACAGAAAACAAGAGATAAGTTTTGGCAGAGAGCAGTTCTAAGGCTTACTTTTTAGACCTTTCTAGTTTTTTGACCAGGGTGTGTGGTTTTGGGTCAAGATTTCAAAAGACAAATTAGTTACTAGTACAGTCTTAGTGTGAATTTGTTCATGTTCATTAGTCCCTTTTGCAGATGGAAAACTCACTGTTTGTTTCTTGCTGGGCTGCTTGCTAATTTGAGCTAAACTCTTGTAGCAGCTGGTGATCACTAACAAATGAAATGCAGTGAATTTGGGGCCTCAGACTTTTTATAGTTTACTTGGCAAGTTTTACTGTCACTTGAGGCACAGTATTTTATAGCAACTTAAGTATGAAAGTCAGAGAAAGAAGGACAGGGTGCTGCTTGCAAATGTTACTAGTATTTTAAGTTGTGTTCTGTTCTGTTTGCTGGTTTCAGGTAGCGTACCAAGGCACCACCTTTCTTGGCTACGTAGGCTTATGGACTGGACAACGTCCACACAAGTTCACAATCTCTGGGGATGAACGAGGTAAATGAAATGTCTTCTACACTTGACATCATGTGCTCTGTTGTTGACTGTTGCCTGCCCTGGCCCTTCTCCCCCAGAAGGAAAAGTGAGGTTAAGGTTGCCAGGAAGGATCTGAAATGGAATGACTTGCCTTGCCCTCAGGGAGTCAAAATGCACATGCTGCTGGTTTTTGGCTGCTGTGTAGGAGGAGGTATTTGTTTGTCATCTGAGCTGAAAGTATCAGAGCAGAGGAAGAGCCCTGGGGAGAGCTGTGAAAGGCTAACTGTGGTCTGGTCAAGAGTCACAGCTGGAGGTGGCAGAGTAGGGACTGACAGAACAAGAAGCAGTTGGGATAGCAAAGAAACAGCTGCTTTCCTGGTTCTGTGACCCTTCTGCTGTATTCCATCATCTGTCATCATAAGGCAGTTGGAAAGAGGACAGGAAGAGGACAGATTTAGGGGAAAGGCAGCAGTGTTTGAGAGAATGCAGAGGCACTGGAAAGGCAACTGAGCAAGATCAGTAATACAGGGAAGCTGAGAGATGTCACTGCTGAGAACCAAAACTTGGAGCAGTGAGGAAGGCAAAGGAAAGGTCACTGCCTCTTCCATCAGTACTTCAGTTTCACTAATATTGGAAGCCAAGTTAACTGAAAGCTTGGGTTGGTACCTTCCATTTTCAAGTTGTTTTTTTTTTTTTTTGTAAGATGATGACACTTTTTTCTTCATTGGCTGATTGTTTGAACTGGCAACAATGTAGTCTCGGAGCCAACATAGAAAATATTTATTTTTCTCCTGTGGTTGTGATTAGCATATTTGGCTTTTTAATCTGTTAATTGGACAATCTGTTTTTGAAATTTTTATGATATGTCAACAATATTCACTGTATGTGTTACACATATTCGTTATCTCTGAGTAGGGATTCTGGTATGGAGCACAGGGACCTCTGGGTTCTTGTGTCCTTTGTTAATACAGCCTTGTTGGAGTCACTAAATTCTTTCCATAGCTGGCACACATACTGCTCCTGATACCAGAGTAGTTATTTAATCCTTTCAAAATTGGAGTGTAGTGGGGTCATACTTAGAGATGCAAACCACTTTTAGTTTAGCTTAGAAATAGTCCCAAGTGTATCAAGTCTCTGTAAAGGCCTGATTTAGGAAATCTTGTGGACCATGAAATGTCTGTTCATTCCATGCATGCTGTATTTCTGTAAACTGGTTGATGCTGCTTGCTGATTTATCTGAACTAAAAGATCTTTTTTTAGTTCGCTCCAACTGAACTACAAATTATGGGAAATAAGCATGTGAACTATGGTTGGGAAGGGGAGGGTGACTAAATTAGGGTGAAGGTCTGTCAGGTGACAAGCATATTGATTCTGTGGCTGTCCTGTGGTTTTGGTGTATGAAGAATAACAAACTTGCCCTTCTGTTTTTCTTGCTTCTCCTAATGTGCTTGGTAACACAAACACTATCACTACTGTTTTTTAGCTGCTTCCTGATTTCTGTTGCGTTATTGCTGTTTCACTATTTCAGTAACATGAATAATTAGGAGATAATTATCACTCATTTTGTGACATGTCTGAGATGCTTTCTGGAAAGCAGGAGTGTTAATCCAGCTGTTGTGGCTGAACATCAGTTGGGATTAGGTTGTCTATTTATATTCCATCAGGATGTTGTGCTCCTTGTTGGCCTTGCTCCCATAAAATATTAACATCTTGTGCTGATAGGCAGCTGTCCTGTTCATTGTATATATGTATATTGCATGTATAGTAATTACCTTTTTCTCCCCAGATGGTGGTAGATGGTGGGAAAATGCCATAGCTGCTTTCCTCAATCGGAATTACCCTGTCAGCTGGCTGGTCCGGGATGTAAGTGCACTGGGTTACTTTCTCACATTTCAGTTATGTCATTTGTGCTTAAACTCACAGGGAAATTGCGTCTTCCAACTTTCAGTTGCACAGAAAGCTTACTGGTTTGATAAGTAAATGGATTTCATAAGAGAAGCTAAGTGTTGTCCCTGAATTGTCAGTAAATGAGAGGCAATTCCAGTCCTTCAGGGGGGTGATCTCTAATCAATGCCAGAAGTCCTGGAGAAGCTGTGCCAAGACTTCCTTCCTAGGGACTATTTCATCTGGTTGTGATTTGTTATGACCAGTTTAACACAGTTGCACTCCTAGATGGGAATACCTGTCCCAGGGGTTATTTTATACTGTTTGATATGTTACTATACTAATGCTTTTCTCAAGTAGCGCTTTAATCATCGACCATTTCCAGAGAGGGTAGAACTTTTTGATTCTGAACATGTCCCAGTGCTTGTTTCTGTGCCTGACCTCACTGTCATCTCCTTTTTTGCATCAGACCCTGAGCAGAGCAGAGGACTTCCAGTCAGCTGTTCTCAGACTGGCTGGCATTCCCATCATTGCTGAAGTTTACTATATTGTAGGAGGTGTGTCACCCAAAGAAGGCATGGTCATAACAAGGAACAGAAAAGGGCCAGCAGATCTCTGGCCTCTGGATCCTTTAGGTGGAGCGTAAGTAGGAAAAAACTGCTTTATTTTCTTGTATTGCCTCCTGAGCGATAGGTCAGGTTAGTAACAATTTTCTTGAGAGATCCAGGCACCTGGTGGTAATGCTTACAGCTGCACAGGGAAAGCTTGAAACTCTCTGAAAGGAGCCCCAGTTCCTTCTCTTGGAGGAGGAATTGCACCACCTTGTCACTTTGGGCCAGTCCAAAGGGAAAAACATGGAAAAAGCATTTGTTCAATTTTATAGCCAGATTCCAAAGGAGGGCTCTTGCCATCTGTCTGCCATGTATTGCACCAATAAACTCAGAAACTGGGAACAAGTTGTGGCCCAATGTGGTAGAAGGTTAAAGGCTCAAAAATAACTGTTCCTATCTAGTTTTTTGAAATCAGTAGCTTAATAGAGGAAGGTGATGGTACAGAACTGCCCTGTGGGGATAAGGGGCACCAGTGCAAACAGGCAGATGGAATGCTGCAGGCTGCATCCGTTGCAGACCCATTACTTTTCCAACCATACTTCTAAAGGTCTGTTATTGTAGTCAGGGGTAGTTTTGTCACAAGCCAGCAGGAGTTCAGGGGTTACTCCATTTATGTTCCATAGTCGATGGTACAGGTGGTTCTATATTTCAACACGGGGCCCTTGGGCTTGCAAAAGACACAGGGAAGTGAATTTTGAGGGAGGCTTTTCCTTTTGGCAATGCAGAGATGCTGATGCTTGGCCTGAAAGAATTACCTGCTGATTCGCCTCTTCCCTTTTTGGTCACAGGTGGTTTCGTGTGGAGACAAACTATGACCACTGGACCACCCCTCCTCCTTTTGATGATCGCAGGTAAACTGGGAGCTCTGTGGTGAGTGAAGATTTTCTTTTTGGAGGAGCTTACAGATTTGGGTGTCTCCTTCTCTGGGCAGGTGTTATCTCCTTGAGCAGACAGCTTATTTAATTCCTGTAATGCCACTCTAGAGAGAATAGATAAGGTGAAGAGCAATATTCATAGATGACAGGGCAAAGTCTGTGAGAGATGAGAAATTGTCAGGGAAGGCATGGGCCAAAAACTTCAAGTAAAGTTTAGTAAAAGGTAAATGATTTAGATGCACAGTGCAAAAGTATTTGATGGTGCTAGGAAGATGCTCACACATGGATATCTTAGGCTGTGTAGTGTGCAGAAAGGGATTGGCAGGTTCTGTACTCAAGGGATTAGTAAGAGTAGCTTCAACAATGTGAGACCAGATCCTGTCACACAACTCTGGGTTATTTTAGGCAAAGCAAGCATTTCAGTGTCAAGGCCCTTAGTGAGAAGTTTGTGTTGATGCTTTGTAGCCTTTGGAACAGGAAAGTGTGTTAATGATTCTGTGTTTTCCTGCAGAACTGCAGCCATCAAAGCTCTCAATGCTACTGGACAGCAGAACATCAATTTTGATACACTCTTTAAGGTATTTCTTTATTTCTACATTATGATTTTCACTTCAAGCTTTGTCAAAGCAGAAATACAGTAGTTTGGTCAGGGATCTAAAAGCTGCTTTTTTTGTGGGGAACAAGCTGTACTGCACAGTCATCTCTGGAGAGGTGAAGACAAAGTTTGTTAAAATGCTTCTGAATTCCTGTGTGTAGGCACTTTGTAATAGTCTGCCAATCCAGGTGGAAAGTGCAAGAGGTGAATCCCATCATCTTTGCAGTTCCTTATTTCAAGCAAAATTATTGCAGACAGTGTTAGACAGACATGAGTGGTATCTACCAGTTAGCTTTGGGAATTGAAATGGGTATTTCAGAGGGCTTTTGAAAGTAATTCTGTAAATGGCCCGATGGTAAAAAAAGCTGAAAAACTCCTTAACTTCACATTACTGCTTTTATAACTTGACCCTGCTGCTGTTCCTAAATAGCCTTTTAATTCCCTTTCCATCTACCAAAATGACAACTCTTCAAACTTTCTGTGCAGGTGTTGTCAGTGAAGCCAGTCTTAAACATGTAAGTATTAGATTGAGATGATCTGTGCCTCCTGCTTATGCCTCAGGCCACTTCAAAGTTAATCACAGCTTCCTGAGGGTCTCACTGTGTGTCTGAGTGTCTTGTGGCTTCCCAGCTTACATTTTGGCTTGCGTTTGTGGCACCGTTTTCACTTCTACAACACTCTGTCGTGGGTCTGCCCCTCCATCCAAAGAGCTACACTTGGTTTGGCTCAGTCTGATAGTGGGAAGTTGTTTTGGAGTAGTGAAACAAATGATTCCTTTGGAGGAGCAGCTGGACTTTCAACTGAGTTGTTTGTCCACTTCTGGAACTTTTGGGTTGGTGTTAACACTGAGAGTGGCTTTTTTTGGATGTAGGTCTGATGTAGGTCTTCTTGATGTGTAAAAAAGGATAAAAGTAAATGGGGCAAACTTTTAGGTATGATTTACTGTGCTTTCAAGAGATTTATTTCAGTATCTTGTTCTGTCTTGTTGCAGAAATCACACCTTTGCAACACACAGGTTATCCTGTTATGTTTTATGCAGAGATCAGTATATTCTCTGGATCACTCATTCTCACTGGGGCTTTGCAATGGCTTCCTCTAAGTTAATACCAGGACCTCTTCTCTGTTTTGTAAATGTGAGAATATTGGGAAAGGAGAGTTTGTATCTGTTAGAGCTGAGATGAACAGTACCAATTGTTTAATGTAGTGATGAAATGGATGTGGAAATACCATTCCTTTGCTGTACTGAGTTGAGGAGAGAACACTAAAAATCTTTGCCAGAAGCCTTCAAATCCATTTGCTTTTCTCAGTCTTTCTAACCCTTCTGTACCTAAGCAGAACACTTGTTCCCACTCAAGCTGCTTTGCCAGCTGTATAAATTAGTGTTGCAGCCTTTGGGATGTCACTGACTCTTCTCTCTCCCTGCCAGTAACACAGTGTACACCACAGTGATGAGTGCTGCATTTCCAGACAAGTACCAGACATGGATTCGAACTGAGCAGTGAAGAGCTGTAAGGAGCAGAGGTGTAAGTAAGTAGCATGTTGTACTTGCATTTAAACATTTTGGCTGCAGGGTCACTGAGGGACAAAGTGCTGCAGTGACACTCGAGTGCTGTAGTCTGAACTCCTGATGCTGTCCTTGGTTTGCTTGTTGCCCTTGGGTAAATAGCTTCCCTTGTTGTTTTAAAGGTCAGTAAGTATTGACTTGCTCAGTGAAGCTCTTGGACATTATCTTAGGGAAAAGTGCTTGATCTGAGAGGAAGGGGGTGGGTGATTTGAGGTAGAGGTTCTCTCTGGCAATCTTTTGGCAGGTTTTACCAGTCCCCAGTCCAGCACTCCTTAGTCTCCAGGTGGTTGACAGGAATCCCATCAGGAGGGGGTGGTGCATTAGCACCAGAAAATAATTGAGCTTCACTGGCAAGAGCTGCTCAGCAATGACATTGTGAGCAGCACCCTCTGAGGGGTTTGTCCTGTCAATTTGCAGAACAAGTCCAAGTCCTTCAACTCACAAGGTGCCTTGTGTGGCAGTTTCAATGTACTTAGAGAAAGATATTTCAGATCTGATTTTAGCAAGAGTAATTCCTTTTAGAGATTGTTCAGAGTTTGGTTTTTTGTAACTCTATACCAACTTGTGCTCTCTTATCTGTTTTTCTATTTCAACAGACTGAGTGAAAAGCTGAAGCTTTGCAAGATCAGATTATGCTTCTAAAATAACTCTTGGGAGCAGTACAGTCATTTTGGCTTATTAATTATGTGAACCATTTGGGAAATAGTGACTTGTTAACTCTTTAAAGTGTTGCAGGTGATCCTCTTAATGAACTGTAATGGGTGTTTGAATTTTATTTTAATTGATGTTCTAGCAGATGTGACTGGTGAAAAATGGCTTTTACTGGTTTTGGTATGAGTTGTGTAACTGCAATGTAGTTCTGTGCTAATGAATAAGTTTTTGTGCTTTCCATGGCCAGTAGGTCTGAATGTGATGAAATAAAAAGATGCAGCTGATAGACTGGTTTCTGGAGGTGTGTGGGGTTACTTGCATGTGCTCATCCTTTCCCCTCACCTGTGAGGGGTTGGTGATATGAGCCTAGCAGGGGCAGATGCAAGAGTCAGCAGCATGCAGAGCTGTAGACTATAGTTAATTGATTTATCAGAAATCAGGAGCTGTTTCAGAAAGTGTGATAATACTTTGCTCTGTGGTAGATGAGACAAGCTTGTGTTGGGTAGTAGTTATGTTAAAGGGGGACGTATGTTTTCTTGTGATCAAATAAAATTGCCTGCAATAGTAAGTTTATAAGTTGTTTCTACAATGTGGAGCAGTGGGGTTTTTGTTGGATTGTGCTGTGACTGCATATTGAATTTGGACATTTAATTGTACCCTGCAAATAGTGAAGGATTTGAAGAATCAAGACCAATGGATACTGGATTATGTAAAGCTTAGAGGTCCCCTCCTGCACTGGACAGAACTTCACCTGAGGGAAGGTGTGGTCAGAGCACCATTTCCAGATCCATGCTGTGCTGGTGCAGTGTTTGTGCACTGGTTATGCAGACTGCTCTGAGAGCACCTTCTGGAGCTGTGGGCCCTTTATCTCCTTGTGCTGAGTCTCATAACCTGCTTATCTGCATCCTGTCCTCCTGACTGGATGAATGTGCTGCAAGCTTTGCCCTGACCCAGTTTGTACAGCAGTTGGATGCCAGAAGGATAAATTTGAACAGAGTTCCTGGAGGAAGATGTAATTGTGCTCACTATCTTTGGGATTGCAGAATGACATTGTTTTAAATTACAGAGCAGGCACTGACACCTGATGGCACCAGGTTTTCCTTAAATAACAGCCTCCTACACCAAAAGGATTCTTCCAGGTGTGGCTTTGTTTTGTCATCCTGACCTCTGCAGCATTAGGCTGATTATCTGCTGGCAGGGGTGTGCCCAGATGCTACTGGTATGTAAATTTAACCAAATGTATGTTTTAATGTGTACAAGCAGATCTAGTGTGTATAAATCACAAGTATCCATGAATATTCAGGAACAAATTTGCTGCTGTTGTGTTTGGGTCTTGGAAGCTGTTTGTGCTTGTGAGGTTTAAACAAGGATTTGAGTTTTTTTTCTTCTAAATTATTTTCTTGAAAGCCTTGCATTTTGTGTGATAATAAACACTCCAACATGCTCATTGTCAATAAAAAGCTTTCTGCCATCTAGAATGCTTTTCTTGTGCTAATCAAAAACATAAATTACTTTATGGTTTTAGTTTAATGACAAGCTAAAAATATAAATACTGATGAAGTGGTAAATGACACATCATAGTAACTAGATGATTTAACCTGTGAGTAGCTGAGCTACTTTTAATAAGAATTGAAATTTGACAGAAGTGCAGAGATGGGATTGCTAATACTTTAAATAAAACTCTTAATGCTGGAAACATTAAAATGTAGTGCTGATGCATTATTTTGGCAGGTTTGGGTATTTTGTGGAATTTTTGCCAAGAAAGGTCGGACTAGATGATATTTAAGGTACTTCTTGAGCATGGTTCTATGGTTCTATCATGTCTGCTTCTTGAAAAATGAAGGATCACTTATTTCTGTTTAAGATTTCATCTGCTTTGTGTGTCCACTTTTTAAAAGAAAGTACTTTTTTTGCTTTCTCAAGCCTTAGCATTGTTAAATAATGAAACAAAACTGAGGTAAGTAATCCTTACTTTTTTCCCCCATCCTTTCCTTTCTGCACTATAAATCCCCTAGCTACAAAGCTGTAGTGGAACAGAGGTAAAGGGTGAAACCATTAATTATTTTTTCTCCCTAAGTTTGCATTTAGCAAAAGGTGACTTGCAAGTGTGTAAGAACTGACTCTTAAAATGGAAGAGGCTAACATGCTGTGTATCTCATTTATAATCCTTTCAGTAATCCAAATCCAGGTCAGGTCTGTAGCCTGTCTTAAGGATCACATGAGAGGATTCTCTAAGGCAGTAAATAAGTCGAGGGGTCCACACCTCTTCTGGGCTGCACATGTACAAAGACATGGCCTGTCCTGCTGTGTGCCCAAGGCAGCACCTCACTTGATTACACTCTGAGGAGGAGTTTCTGCATCTTTAATCAAACCAGTCACTTCAAAGATCATTCATATCTTTGAGTACAGAATAGAACAAAAATCTGCCAAGCGGAGAGCTTCTATTGTGTTTATCTCAACAAATCCCTAACTTAGGAATTGGCAAGGTAAGTTGCATTTTTCGTTTTATTTTTGTGACAGGGTTTTATGTTCAGCACCCACAGTTTGGGGTGAAATACCCTTTTTATATGCTGAGCTGTATAAAACTGCATTTGGGGGTTTTGTATCTGAAACTGACTTTTTTGGCAGTGCAGTAACTGTGGGTGTGTGTATAAAAATAAAACAAGCTTCACCATCTCCTTTCCAGCTATAAGATGTGCTGAGTCCAATGTAGACTTGGGCCATACATAGTTATTTACTCTTGGGGGCAAGGCAGGATTATCACTTTCCCTAGTGGTACCTGGGTTTTGCTTTCTTGGGAGAAGTATTTGGTTATTTTATCAATTAACCTGTAGCTCTTAAACTGTTGCTGGTTTTCTTTCAGCAAAACTTTCCCTCCAATGTCTTTCAGGTTTTTCCCTGTTAAACTCTCAGTAAGTCTGTCTTCCTGTTGTCTTCCATGTTCTGCTCATCTGTTCCCTCAGCTGCTGCACTGTCTATAAAATGGGCAGGTTAGTGGAGCTCCTGTTGTGTATGATCCATGCAATGTCACTTTTCCTGGAGTAGGATTCCTGTTAGCTGTGGTGTTCCTGGCCTGTGGGTCAAGGCACCCAGTTCTGCACAGATCTGCAATGTGCACAGGCTCAGAGTATGTAGGATTTAGTTAATGCTGTCACTTGCTTTTGTTTTGAAGAAGTTAAAATAATATTTCTGCTAAGGCAGGAAGCTGACCTAGGTTTTTGTTGTTCCTGTTTTGGGGTGCTTGATCCAAATGGATTTGTGTGAGTTTTCCTGAGTTTTGTGGTATTAGATACTGTTATTAAGCAAGTCAGCAGCTTGTGTTTGAAGACTTCCAAGAAGTGGTATCCAATGGCTTGTGAAGTTTCTGGAGTCTGGCTGTTATGTGTTTCTCTTGCCTGTGGAACATTACCTCTGGTGAACAGGGAACATCTTCCCTACATGTCTGTGGCTACTTCCCTACTGAAACTCTGAATGGTGGCCAAGAGCATGGAGAGGAAGGAGCAGTCAGGAGCTGCTCATTCCCTCGATGCCTCATGTTGTCTCTCCTGGCTGTTTAGGACAGCCTGTATTTGAGCTGGTGCTGCAAGTCTTCCAGGTTCTGCCTTTCTTTAGGAAGGGAAGGGTGCACCTCAGTGTTGGGTGGATGAGGAAGAATCAGAGGTGCTGAGCAGTTGGACTGGTGGATTTTTTTTTTTCTCACTCCTCCCACCCCTGTAACAGGTGTGATTCCACTGGATTCTGGTTTACTGCTGTGCACTCTTTGAGCTGTGGCCCTCACAAAAATCTGAGGGTAATGAACTTGAAAGAGTTCACAGCTCCAGGAGCTGCTTGGGAGGGATCTGTTGATAAGCCTGTTTGTATGATAAACAGGTAGGTGCTGTTGCCTATGCTGGTACTCCACAGGTGCTCCTAGAGCACACTAATACTAAGCCATTTCCTGGGATGGATGGCCAAAATTTGTTTCAGGTAGGGCTGCCTGAATAATAGTCTTTGTTTTGCAGGTTAGGAAGGAAATGAGGAAAAACTTTATTCTGTGTTGCCAAAGGTAATCTTAATTCCCAAGTCCCATTTCAACAAAACAGGCAGTAGCCCTGAACGCATCCTTAAAGCAAAATACCAAACCTTGTACTTAAGTGCTTGCTTCAAATCTGTTCTCCATTTTTCAAAAGTCATGTGGAAGTGTCCTAGTTCCTGAAAAAGGACTTTTTTGCTCATGTTTGCATTTTTAAGGGTATCTTTAAAGGTACTCATCTCGTTGAAGAGCTGAAGCCACCTCCTCCCCTTGAAGCTGGCACAGGAGGTTACAAATAAGAGCCCCTTAAGTGTAAGGGATCCTGATTTTGTGTGCAATTGTCCCTTGGAGTAGTTAACCTGAAAAGTTGTCAGAGCATCTGCATTATTTAAGCATAAAGGCTGTAAACCACCAGATGAAGTTGGATATAATTCAATGGTGATTTCAGGCCACTTCTGACACTGATATGAAATGATGTTAGAATAAAATGAGCGCATTGCTTTGTGCCTCCCTGTTGCATCACCCAGTTACTGTGAAGATGCCATGGTACAATTGGGCATCCTGGGCAAGGGAGAGAATTGCAGCACTTGCTCTGCCTTGGAACCTTGCCCATTCTGCAGTGTGGCTGAGCAGGGCTCACCTCCCTCACGGCACATGCTCACCTTACGCAACACCGGACGTGCTCCTGCCATCAGTATTTTTGGATCGGAGCTGTTCTGGGAGGAGAGACGTGGGATGGGTGGAAGGAGATTGAAGGAGGCACAAGGATTGCAGGAGGTGAGGAAAGGAGAAGGACTTTGCTGGGGAGAAGCACCTCTGTAGTTGCTCTGTCCTGACTCCTCAAAACCCTCTGAGCTGTGGTCTCCTGCAAGCACCAGGCTTAACATTTTTACAGGTGTTTATTTCCTTTCCTCCATTTCTCAGCTTTCTCCCCCCACAAATTCTGGGTTAGATTAAAAATCTCATCATTTTGCAATACAGCCTGGGGCTGCTTTGGCAGTAGTGTGTGACTGGATTTTTTACCAGGGGAAAGGTGTCTGTGAATGGCATTTTGGTTGTCCTCAAAGTGAGATACTTCAGAATTTGACCTGATCTGGATATAGGATCTGTTTGCTCTGACCAGAGCTTCCTTCCAGTTACCAAAGTCTGGCTGTCCTGCCCTTTTATGCTGGCAAGTGATGGCATAATGTGCTCCTACACTGTAGTATATGCATGAGGTGAAGGCAAGCAGTGTTATACAAAGCTGATTATTTTCTTATGATAGGTAATTGTTGTTTTAGACTTATCTACCCTCTAGCTGTGGTACTGCACAGATAATAAGATTAAATACCACGTGTGTTCATCCCTCATAATGAGTTATCCTTCACAGGTGACTACATGCATGAATATTTGTCTGCACATACTGACTGGTAATCAATCAACTTCATGGCTTTTATAGTTCCTGATCAGTACTGAAAAACTTCTTATACATCTGCCATACAATGACAGTATCTAGATATGCAAGTAGGAAAGGTGCTGAACTGCTTCCTATTTATATAGCTGACTTGAAATTGGAAAGAGTGAGACAGAAATCCTCATTTTGGATCATCCGAAAGACACCCAAGTAGCTGGTAAAAACCTGATAGTGGTACTTGAGCATGAGAGGCCATTGATCATTGATCTTAAGTGTTAATATATTTAATTGTAGGTTCTCAGGACTGTGGGACATGTTGCAGCTGTTTTGATTCTGACTGAATGGTGTTTGCTGCATCTCTCTGGTGGTTTTGGTGACACTGGGCCAGTCTGCAACACTGGAGCACTGGCTGGAGAACATGGGATCTGGTAGTTCTGTAAATGTCGATTACAAGTACTCCCTGCAGAAGTCTGAAAAGGGTGAGTGATTCTTTGAGAAGTCATCTTTTCCTGTTTGCTCCATGTGCTTTAAGGAGGGTGCGGTGGATGTGTTTGTGCTGGGTTACCTGGTTTTCCTGATAGCATTGAGGTGAGGTTCTGGATTTCAGGATCCTGTGACAAGGATTCTCAGCAGAAGACCAACAGGCTTGAGAAAACAGCAGCTATTTAGGCCAGGATTAGATTGAAATGAACCCAAACCTGACCAGATATGAAGCAGCAGTTAGAATTGACACCTAATGGCCTAATGACTTGCTAAGTGTGTGTTGCTGGCAGTGAGACAGATGTGCCAACCTGCTCGTTCTCCTGGGCTGTTTTCCAAGGCTGTTAGTGGTGCAGGACTGGTACAGCATTAACAAAGCCAAAATAAACCTGGCTCTAAAGAAGGTGAGATAGTGTGGCTACAAAAGGCTGAAAAGCAAAGTGTGCCTTTTTTTCTAATTATATCAGCACAATGCTCTTAATCTCTGCTAATGATCTTAACCTCTTTATGGCTCTCAAAGCTGTAACGATCAATTTGTATGAAACCCTCTGTGTGACAGCACCAATTTTGTGTGCATGTGCCTAGATCTACTGTGGAACAAAGGGACTTTGAAGGGGATTTTAGCATAGGGAAACATTAAAAATAAACTTTGACTTCTTTATTGTTTGTGTCAGGCACTGGCAGAACATCAGGATGGGGCCAACTGTTTGCAAGTGCTTTGAAAAGAAAAGGGGGATTGTGTTTAGAAACTAAGAAAGTAGGGATACACTGACTTTGTAATTTTTGTTGAAAAACTCTACCTTTTAAGTTACTTGTCTATCACCCATAGCACCAGAGAACCATGGACTTTCCTAAGTTCAGGGTTATTTTCAGATAACATAGTGTAACATAAACCCAGTTATTTATTTGAAACCCTGCATTACATCTGATACCTCAGCAACAGTTTCCCATGGCAGTAAAACCTCTGAATTTCTTACCTTTGGTTCTCAATCCTTCAGATCTGGTGATCTGCAGATGAGGAGCTGCTTAGAACTTTACACCCACATGCCATGTGCCAGGTGTCATCCTGTTTTACCTGTACCAGGTCCAGGGGCTGTTCCTTATGGAAAGTGTAGCCAGCAGAGCTGTTAAACTGGCCCTGCCCTTGAGTGAAGAAGGGGATGGGGAGTCCCTCCTGTAAGCTGATGTGTGAGCTATGCTGCTTACACAAGTGTTCATATTGTGGCTTGAGTGCTGCCTGGCATGCTTTCAGGAGCTTATCATGATATGTGGCTTGGACTCTCTTAAAATGTGGATGAATCTTTCTCCCCCTTTTTGATTAGTTTTATCTAAACTGCTACAAACCCTGCCAGGTGAAACTCACCCAGGTAAGCTGGTAAATTAGAATAACTGCCCTTGCAGGTATTGCAGAGTCAGTCTGTGTAAAAGCAGAATAAAAAACCAGTGCCTTGCCCATCTGAAGCTTAAATGCTGTGCATGGTAGTATATGTTCACTTGATAATGTGTCCTCCCTAAGTTCCATTTTTACTGTTTCAAAGGATCTGGTTTTGATTGGCATGTGTGGAGTCACCACTAGGAATTTCTTTCCAAGCCCAGCAGACCAGTAAGCATTTGCTCAACATGAGGGAAGGCTCAGGCACAGAATACAGAAGTTATACGTGAATAACTAGCCAAGTCTTACCTTCTTGCCCATGACTTCACTGTGATTCAGTTCCCTGCTGCACAGCAGCTGTAACACTTTTCTTCTTGTGCTCTGCAATTCCCAGTGCTGAAACAGAACCATATTTAAAAGGATTATTATTTTCAATATGTAAGCCATCAGGATATCTTCTCTAGGGAAAGGTCACTGTTTCCTGCTGGAGTACATGAGGGGTGGTTTATGTAATTAATACAAGCTAATTGAATTAATGTGATCTCTTTGTCTCTTGCAAGCCTGGAGCAGCCTTTTGAATAGGGGTGGGGGATTTCCTTAATCAAGTTGTTTTGTTTTTTTCTCCCTGCACTCTGCATTGCTCTCTCTGCTTTGGTGAATGTGACAGGGCCCTCTCACAAACCATAATGCCAAGGGAATAAACCACCTGCAGCAGGGCTAGCTGCCTAACTCAGTTGTTTCCACTAGATTTCAGGGCCAGCCTGTGGATAGAGTAACCATCCCTCCCACCTTGATTTCAAGATGATGGAGAAGCATTGTTAGAAAATGTTTTAAGCACAGGGCTCAAGGGTAGGGATCCAGAAAGGAACAGGAAGGGACACAGTGTCATCAGAAGAGAAATGCAAATAGCAGAGCTGGTGCAAGTGGGGTCAAGGCCAGCTAGGGAGGATGGAAGAGTTTCTAGAGGTAGATAAAGTTCTGTGGCAGAACTTGAAAAAGGAAATGGGAAACTGCACCAGTGTACTTGCACACACCTTAACTGAAATAATCTTTAATGAAACACTGGAATTGGGAAAATGCAGAGGAATGATTATGTTGAAAAGATCAGGGCAAACAGCTGTCATTCTGAAAGAAGTGCCTGGTGCTGATGATGGATTGAACCACAAACAGGCAGCTGGAAATTCCTGCCATCTCATTCCCTAAGTGGCCAAAGCTGTGTTTCCATTTTCTCACTGTGGGTGGTAATTTAGTCTTTATTGTGAGGTAATGGTATGTTAACATTTATGCTGCAATAGGTTCCCTCAAGTTCTTCCAGAACTGCAAAAGCTGAGGTATTTATTTGGCATAAAGGGAGGTAGACAAACTCTATGTTTTTAAGGCTCTGGAAGGGAACTTGGTGTCTTATTTTCTCTCATCTCTTTGTGTGGCCCAGGTAAATTTCTGGTTTCTTCAAACCTTGGGACCCAGAGACTGTAAGATGGACATTAAGATGATCAAGGGAGATGGAAAGGGAGGAACTGTCTATTAATACTGAAGAATGTGTTTGGATCTTTAAGCTGTTAATGGTGGTGCTGAGAAGCCAGCAGTGGTGGCTAGGAGTGCTTCAGAGGTCTGGTCAGACAGGATCAGGTTAACCTCTTGCAATGTGTTGAAAAATGGATGATTTATTACCCTTAATATTTGGCTGTCAGAATACAGTTAGCGAGGACTTTTCCTGAAAAAGGAGGTTGCTCTACAATTTTCAGGGCTGGTGAAGGAGCAGTGGCAGGGTACCTCAGCTGGGTTCTGTTTGTCCCCCAGCTTTCAAGGCAGCTGTTTTGATCCAGCAGTGGTATCGGCGCTACGTTGCTCGGCTGGAGATGCGCCGCCGCTGCACCTGGAGAATCTTCCAATCCATCGAGTATGCCTGTGAGCAGGACCAGATCAAGGTATGGTGCCAAGGAAGGAGGGAAACACATAGCAAGGTGTTTCCTGTGCCACAGGCTTGCTCGGTTCTGTCTGCTGGCTGGTAACCCCATAAGTGCTTTGGTGGCCTAAAGACTGGGTTTCGTGCCCCCTTTTAGCCTGTTTGATTCCCTGCCTGCTTGTGTCTGATGAAACCTGAAGTTATGAGCCTTGAAAGAATCTTTGATTAGGATTCTCTTAGATGGCTGCCTTGCTGTCAGGCAGGGAGAAGGGAGGGCTTGTAGCTGTACTTGTGCCTGTTTGGCTGCAGGTAAAGCTACTGTTTACCTTCATCACAAGGTATGCCAAACTTGCATTGGTACAGTGTGATTTGCTTTACATACCAGGCAACATTAGAAGGGCAGACACAATACTTCCAGAAAGATGACTGTGCTAAGTTGCCACTCTGCAGAATTTAATTCCAGGATGAATGATGGGCTCTCTCTCTTGCAGCTTCACAACTTCTTCAGTTACCTCATGGAGCAGTTCACGCCAAGCAGCAGCAAAGAGAGTAAGTTTCCCTGTGATGTATCTGGAGCTGGATGCAGCACTGCAGGTGGGGTCTCATGATCCCTGCTAAGCAGGGCTCTGCAGAGGCCATTTCTGAAGCAAGAATCCATCTTGCCTGACACATACACATGGAAATTTGTCCCTATAGTCTTTCCCCCCACTGCAAATTGTGTAGTGGTTTCAAATCAGGACTCAGGCTCTGTGGGGGCTGAATTGCAGCTGAACCAAACAGCTTTTCTCTGAAAATTACTAGAACGGTACCTTGAACTAATCAACTTTTTCTTGTCTCTCTCTTTTGAAAAAATTAAACCCCCTGATCTGCCATCCAGGGGATTTTATCAGTCGCATGTTCATAAGTGGAGAAAGCTACAAAGAGGCAGAGCTGGAAAAATACTGTGACTATGAATCCATAGAGGTGCCAGACTCCTACACTGGACCCCATCTCTCTTTCCCACTCCTTCCTGACCATGCAACTGCCTTGCTGGAAGCTTTCAAACAGAAACAAGTAAGGATCCCAACAGGAATTACGCTTCCCCCTTCTCGGTGGGGGTGTAGGATAGATAACTTGTTTTAGCCTTCCCAACAAGCTAAACTGACTGGAGTGTAATGAGCTGGCAGGCTGTTAAACAGAGAGGGATGGAAATGATACGGGATTTTCCCCTGCCATGGGAGTGGTTTTCTTTCTGAAAGCAATTCTGGCAAAACTGAAAACTTTATGTGGGGGCGTGCACCAGTATCAACCTGAACTTTATTTCTTAAGGAAGAAATCCATAACAGCTCATGTTGAACCTTTTTCTTACTTTTTGTTGAAGTTTTTGCACTTGTAAAAAAGCGTAGCCTGGCCCAGATGTAAACAGCCAATTAAAATGTTTTGTGCCTCTCAACTTTGACTTGCATTTAAAATGTAAATCGTGAGGTCTTTGAGGAAGTCCAGTACCACTTCAGCAGCACTAACAAAACAAGCCCTCGTACAACTGCAGTGTTCTGCTGCCATCCTCAGTCAAGGTGCTGAACTGCAAAATAGGCCAAAATATCCCTTCTCCAAAAAAAAAAAACCAAAACAATTCCCAAAGCAAATGTCTTGCATCCTGACTATATTAAATGCTTACACCCTGGCTTTGAGCAAATATATTTCTGCAGGACACATGGAAACTCATGGCTTGGTTTAATGTGGAAAAGCTAAGAAGGATCTAGAGGAGCAGCCTCTTACCTGTGATACTGGGCTGGAATTTCTGTGGAATTTGTCCCAGGGCGAGTTTCTCCCATCTGGGCTGTCCTGGTGGGGCCTTTGCAGACAGAGCCGTGGTGCTGCTCAGAGGCCACTGATTTCCTGCTTTAATCCCTTGGCTTTCTCCCAGTAGCAGCTCCACGCTCGCTATGTCTTAAACCTTCTGCATGAGACCAGGAAGCACCTCAAGCAGCTGCCAAACATCAGCCACGTCTCCACCTGCTACAGCGAGGAGGTCACTGTGTGTGGTACGTCAGAGGCTGTGGGATGCTCACGTGGGAAAGGCATGGAATGGTAGGGAGAGCACAATGCCCTCCTCTGTATTTAATGTGGAATATGAAACACAAATGCTGTCTGTAAGCAAGGTGTGTGATGCACTGAGAGGCAACTGTCTGTCTGAAATACCTGGGTTGTCTTTGTTCTCTCACCCCGAACTTGGAGAAGTTTTACTAAATCACAGAAACTGCCCCAGTCGAGGACTGGCCTCAAAACTTCTGCATGCAGTCAGCTTCTGGAAAACAAAGCTTTCTCTCTCCAGTATCATGTTAAATGAGAATTTAGTTAAGATGGTTATTCTGTATGCAAAGCTTTCTCCCACATAATGACAATCTTGTGCTACGTTGTCACTGCAAGAGATAAACAAAATTTCTAAGTCACTCTTCAGCAGCTGGTGTATATTTTTAGCTGTCCTTTTGAGGCTTCAGCTCAAGCCTTGCATCATGTCCAGGCACATTGCCTTAGTGTAAGGAAACTTTGACTTTACACTTCCCAACATGTTTCAATGGTTGTTAACTTATAAAGGATATACTTCATAGGAAGTTAGTGTCTTTTTAAGTTCAAGGTACACACACTGACTTGTCTTTGTGCCTCTTAGGAGACTTGCACGGCCAGCTGGATGACTTGTTCCTCATATTTTATAAGGTAGGCACCGAATCTGGAGAGTGAGGCTGGCCAGGCATTGCGAGAAGTATCGCATGGGTCATGCTGAGAAGTGTTTGCAAAATGGGGCCCTTCATGTCCAGTTCTCCAGGTCAGTTTAGTTGGTTTTAAAAGGCTTCATAAAGCAGCAGCTAGCTTATTCCCCTTGGTGACTTTGAAATCTGATATCCATGTCCATTTTGGAAGTGCCAGTGGGCATTTTTTGAGTGCTGATACCAATGGCAACCCTTGCTGACTTCCAACTTCCCCTGCTTTTGGCACTGGGGCCCTACAGAATAAAGCTAAGTCAGGATGTGTATTGTATAAGGTAACTTGGGACAGGAGTGACAGACTGTGCAGCTGGGGGGGGAGGAATATGGAGACCATGGGGAGGCCTCTCTTGTAACATCCACCTGTTCCTTGCTTTTACAGAATGGCCTTCCTTCCCCTTCCAAGTCCTACGTGTTCAACGGAGACTTTGTAGACAGAGGCAAACAGTCCCTTGAGGTCCTCATCATCCTCTTTACCTTCCTGTTGATCTATCCAAAGGAGGTTCACCTCAACCGCGGGAACCACGAGGACCACATGGTCAACTTACGGTACGGGTTCTGTGTGGGGCTCAGCGCCATGTCGAGGGTTTTGTGTGAAATCCCACTCAACTGTTTTTCTCCTGTTCCTTTAGCTATGGCTTCACCAAGGAAGTGATGCAGAAATACAAGGTAGGCATATGTGTGTGTCTCCTTTACGTGTGAGACTTTGAAGAGTGGATGCTTCATCTTTTCCTTTCTGACCTGCCCTCCTAGGTGCATGGGAAGAAAATCTTAAGGATGTTCCAAAATGTCTTCTGCTGGCTGCCCCTGGCCACCCTGATTGATCAGAAAGTCCTTATTCTACACGGGGGCATCTCTGACACCACTGACCTGGACATGCTTGAGAAAATTCAAAGGGACAAAGTAGGTCTTATTTCCTACTTCCCTTCCTTTGTTCTGCAGCGTAGTTCCCATTGCAGATTAAATCCATGTGCTCTCCCTTTTGTGCCGTGTCTGAGCACCATGGAGTCCATGAAGAGATCTGATGGGTACGGGGCCCAGCTGTAAACCTGGAATGGCACATCCAAGAGGTGCTAATATCTCCCACAGTTAATCAGCAGTTGATGGCAGCAAAGGGAATTGGGGCTTGGAGGTTGGGTCACTTGGTCAGCCAATGGAAGATGATACAGCTGGAGCTTTGGGTTTCCAAGCGGTGTGATCAGCTCCATTTCTCTCATTTCTTTCAGTTTATTTCTGTATTAAGAATGAAGAAAAGGAAGGAGTCAAATAGAAAAGTGGAAATGCGGGACATAAACGGGGAGAGCAAATCAGAGGCTGATGCAGCAGGGAACGAGGCAGCTCCCAGGCTATCTCTGCAGCCCCAGCCAGCCCAGGCTCCCAGCACGGCCAACAGGCTGGAGTTCTCCAGGTGGATCCGGCAGACGGTGCAGGAGCAAATCGACACGTGCCGCCGGCTGGTGGACATCAGCGAGTCAGAGCCGGAGGAGCTCACCTACTCCAGCACGGTCTCCCTGAAGTATGGGGATGAGCTGTGCCAGCCTCATCAGGAGGAGTGGCAGCAGGTGAGGAGTCTGTGGGGCCCTGAGCTTGGTGGGCCGTAGGTGCCTCCTGCAGCAGTTGATCCTTCAGTGCTAAATAGCTAGTAAGGGCTGTACTGTGAGCATGTGATGGTCTTTGCTGCCTGGGGATATTTTGTTAGGTACCTGTGCTACTTCCTTGGGGACTTGGTTTCCTTGGCTTTCTTGTCTGTAATTCTCCTCTCTGTGTTCTGTAACCATGGGTACTTATTCCACGTTACATAAGACATTCCAGTGCTGCACATCTTTTCAGTGTAAAGCTGTATATTGAGGTCAGGGTTAAAGAGATTAAACTTTAATCCAGACAGTGGTTACTGAGTCAGCACTTGCATTTCTGGAGGCTGCAAAATGTCCTGGGTAGAGAACAAAGGAGTTTAATACTAAGCCTGCTTGTGCCCTCAGAATCTGGTGGGTGTTCTTGCCCTGGGACTTGTGCTTTGGGATGGAGAAGGACAAGCAAGGCTCTTGGATATCTTAGAGGCAGCAAAGGCAAAGCTTGTATCAGATCTGATTTTTGGACACCTCTCTTTCCCCAGGCACTTTGGGTGTGCCTGTAGCTTCAGGCCAGCAATGCTGTCATCTCTAAGGTGGCCCAGGTCTGTGACAGCTCAGCTGGAATGCAGGAAACATGTCTGCTCCCCTGCACTATGGTAACTGCAGCAGTGCAGGGAAGGATTCAGAGACTGAGCTATATTTGCCTAGTAAACCCTGACAGGTGATATCTGCTGTGGATACACTTTATTCAGTGAGCTCTTCCAATCCTTTCAGATCTTAGACATTCTCTGGAGTGACCCCATGCCTCAGGAGGGCTGCAGAGCAAACAAAGTGCGAGGTGGCGGCTGCTACTTTGGGCCTGATGTGACAGAGAAGATCCTTGAGAAGTACAACCTGCAGTTCCTCATCCGCTCCCATGAGTGCAAGCAAGAGGGCTACGAGTTCTGTCACAGCCGGAAGGTCGGTGTGAGGGGGATGGCTCGTGTCTCCATCCTTCCAGGGTAGGGTTGCTGTAGGAGTGGCTTTTCTCAGCTCTGAGTTTCTTCCAGTGGGGCTTAAAGTACATGCAACACCACTGAACAGCCTTATTTGGGAGTTTTTGAAGTGTTTCCAACTGTTATGGCTGTCTGGAGCCACCTGCTCTGCTGGGGACGTGGCTGTGCAGGTAGAGGATGTCCTTGTGTGGGGCAGCAGGGAAACTGTGAACCCACTTGTACCGTGGCCCCTAATTAGTGCAGCTGTTGCTGAAGATGGCTTACAAAAGGTGTTACTGAGCTGCTGCAGCCTAGCTCTGCTCTCAGAGGACTCGGTGTTGTCACTTCAATGACTTCATCAGGGACACTCTCTGACTCCAGGCAGTGGTTGCTGGGAGACCACCCTGAAATCACAAGCCCAACATGTGACCAGGTCCATGAGATCTGTGCTGCCCTTGTGGAGTTTGCATGTGTAAGGCTTCCAGGCCAGCTGCAACCTCACTCTCCCTTTTCCACATAAAACATGGTGTGTTCACAGTCTGGATTCTGGATGGGATCACATGTGTTGTTTACATGTACATATATATTACAGGATGCATGTACTGACTGTAAGTGCCTCTCTTTTTTTGGGATTAGGTGCTGACTATATTTTCAGCCTCAAACTACTATGAGATTGGCAGCAACAGAGGAGCCTATGTGAAGCTGGGACCAGACCTCGTCCCCCACTTTGTTCAGTACCAAGCAAACAAGTCGGCCCATATGCTCACTATGACCCAAAGGCAAGGTGTTCTGGTTGCTCTAGATTACAAATCAGAATTCCAAAAGGGAGAACTTGGTGGGTTTTGAGAAACTTTGATTCTGGAGGTGAACTTCCACAGCTTGATTTTTCTAAATAATCGCTCTCGAGGAGGATTCAAACCTTGTGCAGAAGTTAGAGGGAGGCTCCTCAAGGGTTGAGGAGGGAGTGTTACAAGATCCCAAGGGGATTTTTTTTTTTAGACTGCTGATTTTTTCAGTTTTTCTTTTCAAAGTCAGTTTTTAACTTTTGACCTTTGAGGTTCCCTTCTGCTTTATTACTTCACATATTGATGTGGGAATTTGCTGCATCAGCTGTGGGGAACTGTGCCCTGGGCATGCAGTGCCTTGCCATGAGCAGAAATGCAGCTGTAGCTGTGCAGAGCAGTTGTGTGAGGGTTTAGAAAACCCACAGACAAGCCAGAGGACTGGGAAGGTGCAGCTTCTCTTGCAAGTCCTTCATGTGCTTCTCTCTGTTCTGCATCCTCCAGAATCAGCAGAGTAGAGGAGTCTGCCTTCCGAGCCCTGCGGGAGAAGCTCTTTGCTCACACCTCCGCCCTCATCAGCGCATTCAAGGCCTACGATGAGGACAACACAGGTACAGCTGAGCTGAGGGATGTATAAGCTAATTCCCTGGTAGGGCGAAGTTGAAGTGACAAAGTTGAGTGAGTGGCTGGTCGGGAGACCCCCTCACTTCATGTGCTTTCAGCTGCCAGTGTCCCAGAAGTCTCCACGTCTCTTTCCCTCCAGGAAGGATCACACTGAGCAACTGGGCGACGGCAGTGGAGTCAGTCCTGCGCCTGGGCCTGCCCTGGCGAATGCTGAGACCGCAGCTGGTGCGCAGCACGGAGGATGGCATGCTGGAGTACAAATCCTGGCTGGATGACCTGGCCATGGAGCAGCGGAGCCAAGAGGTAAGGACTACCAAGAGGTAGCTCTGGATGCAGGCTTTCAGGTGGGAAAACTGTGTTTCACTCTGAGTTGTGGTTTCCTAATTACACCCAGCAAATCCAGCTCTGCAATGGTCACAGCCTGGAAAAGTGCTGTCGGAAGGGACAGGCTGCTGATGGTCCATGCAGTTGCATGGAGGGTCTAGCTATCACACACTACTGGCACATTCTTGAGAGCAAGAAATGTTTGTATTTATGGGGAGGTGTGCAGTAACCACTCAGGACAGAGGACTGTCAGAAGGGTAGAGTGAGTCTGATCATGTTTTCTTTCAGCACATCCAGTCAAGCCTGCTGGAAGTCATTTACCGGAACAGATCCAACTTGGAGACAATATTCAGGATCATAGACAAGGACCATTCAGGTAAGCAGGTGTGCAGGGGGTGTTGGTGACTGCTTGTGTTCCCTTCTACTTTGAGGCTCCCTTTAGTGCATACAAAGGTGTTTTTATTTAACTGTTTAAGGCTTGGATCCTTCTGCTCCCTCCCAAGCTTCTGAAATGTCATTGCATGTTTCCACAAACAGGATGTGTTTTCAAGTGTGTGCAATCCAGCTAGAGAATTAACAATTCTTTTTTCTGGAGGAGTTCAGCAGAAAAATTGTGATAAGAGCAGTGACAGTAATGCAGTGTAATTGGGATCTGGAGTGTTACCTGCTTTCAGGTAGTAATCTCCATCAAATTACTTCGGGAAAGAGAAAATAGTCTTTGCCTTTTGTTCTCCCAATTTGTATTATGTCTCCTTGCTGCCTTAAGTTGTGTTTTTAGTCAGTGTTCTCCACACTAGGAGATGGAGTTGCAGCATGTGAAACGCTTCTCCACAGGTCTTATCTCGTTTGAAGAATTCCAGCAGACCTGGAAGCTGTTCAGCTCCCACATGAACATTGAGCTCACGGATGATGGCATCAGTGACTTGGTTCGCAGCATCGATTTCAATAAGGACGGGAACATTGACTTCAACGAGTTCCTGGAGGCCTTTCGCCTTGTCAGGCAGTGCCAGGCGTGAGAGCCCGCACGGGGCTGCCACGGCCAATGCCTTCATGTCTGAGCAGCCGGGACTGTGTCCCACCCAACTGCACAGTGCCTGTGGATGCTGAATGGGGAAAGGGAAGGCAGGTACCCCAAGCAGAGACCAGCAGCTGTGACCCATTAGGGAGAAGCAACAGGCAAAATACATGCCCTGCAATTCTGACCATTTGTACAAGAAGCTATATTTTAAGTAGAAGTGTGACTGTGCAAAGGGAAGATGCAACTTAGTTACAGTTCTATCTTAGTTACAGCTCTATCCAAAAGTAGTAAAATGGAAGTAGAGGTATTACTTGGTTTTAACAAGGTAGCACCTGTTTGATCAGGGGTTTCCTTTTAATAAACAGTTTTTTCTAGACTGCTGTTTCTTGGCTGTTCTTGTTTTCCCTAGCTTCTAAGCTCTGTGAGCAGCAGTGCTGTTCCAGTGATGACACTTACTTCTGCTGGTGGTTCCTTTGCTGTGGTAAGCTTGTTCCATAAGTTTGAAGCAACAAAATAAGTGCAGTGGAGCAATACTTTGAAAAAAACCAAACAAACACCTCCAAAGTGCAACACTGTCTCTAGCAGGGGGTCTTGTTTAAGAAAGTGATTGAGGTAATTGACTTTTTCAAAGCTCCTGTTAAGGAGCCTGTCCTTCACATTCATGATATTTCCAGAGCGTGGTACAACTGTAGCTTAAGTGGAGCGAAGTGTGGGGGAGTTTGAAAAGCTTACAAAGCAAAAAAAAGTATTTATCTCAAACATGCAGCACAGTCAGACTAGCAGGGGAACCATGGCAGAAGAATTCACTTAAGCCACCTCAGCCCCTGAAAAAGAGAATTTTAGAGTCATTTGAGCTCTTTAAAGAGCCCATGATAGAGCCTGTATTGCACAGTGGAGATACTTTATTTATTGGAACTGTGCTTTCAAAAGCAAACGAGTCCTTTTCCCACTTTTTTCAATTGTAATGAAACTAGGCTTCCACAAACACTCTCTCATGACTACACATGCTGCAGCATGCTTAGGCTGTATTTTTGGTTTTTCCATCTATCAAATTTTATGAATGGGATTTATTTTGTTTTGGTGGCTAATGGACAAAATTATTCTGCTTCCTCTGTCTCTGCTGTACAAACTCTTACTGCAGGTAACACAAGTTCTTTTGTTTCAGTTATTATCAGTGAATTCTTTAATGGGGGGGGGTTAAAAACCACTCTCCACTGCATGGAGTAGGTACCTGCCCTGCAGCACTTGCTGCCAGGTAGGATGTAAGGGAGAGGGCTCTGTATCATGGTTTGGGGACTGAGGCTGCCAGCAGCTCTGTGCCAGCAGGTGCCATCTCTGTGCCCATTACTTGCAGTGCCTGGAGCAGAGTGAAGTGCACTTACCTGGAGCTGTGAGCAGTGTCACTGATGTAACCGAGAGCCAACACCACACACCAGTTATTACAAAGTCAGACTGAATTTATTACTCTTGGGCAATTAAAAAAAGGCAGAAGACAACGTCCGGACATCCTGTTACTTAGAGGGGCACCAAAGCTCTGTATAAATCACATATGTAAAGTGATAAAAACATGACCTGCAGATCTGTGCAGTCCAAAGGAAGAACAGAAACTGGAAACAAGTTCCTGCAGCTTGCCCCAGTAAACTACTGGTATTGCAGGGACCAACATAGTTACAGCAACTAACATCCCCATAATGATTTAACTGTTTACACAATGTTACTTGATTGTTTTAACAGAAACACGGAAGGGGGCTAAGCTTTCCACAAACCAAGTCACAAGTGAAGCAATCCCCTCAGCACTGTATTTCTAGGACAATGCTGTTGTAAAAAAAGGAGAGAAAAAAAAAGAAAAAATGTACAATAGTACATATAGTTTTATAGTAAACCAGTATCTGAACAGATTCGGTTTTCCTTCTTTTGTTAAAGCATATACAGCTTTACAAAATATAAACCTTCCAAAGGTCAATTTTAAAAGCTTAGAAGAGGCTTTGCTAATTCTAAAGGTAACAGCCAAAATACCGTTGCTCCTACAAGATATGTTTTATTTTACCTCAAAAGTTTTAGCCTTGGAAGGTGAACCATGAACTTGACTAACGTGTTCTGTGTAAGCCCAGCAGCATCCAGTCAACTGAAGACTCCTCCTCTGATGGGAATGCTCTCGTTCAGCCCGTGTTCTATTAGCTTGATGTCCTCCAAGTCATCCTTGATGATGCTGATTAGGTGACTGAGCCCTTCTTGCTGCTGCTTCAGGTGCTGCAGGTAGTTAAAGAAACCAGTGTGAGCACAGTCCAACTTTGCAGACTGTAAGTAATATTTCCCACAGGTGTCGTGACTGGTGCCCCTGGCACACGGAGAAGCCTGGCATAATTTCTTGGAAGAAGGAATAACAGCATTTTCTGCACTAAAAGCCTAACTCCATAGAGTGGTTGTGTGTAACATTGATCCCCTGGCACTGAGAACAGCAAAAAGGACTTCATCAAACAATTCCAAGAACGTGGCATTCTAGGTATAGTCAAGTGTGTATCTGGCTTAAATGAAGTTTAAAGAGGATTCCACCCAGTCATACTTACTTGCTTGATTTCCCTTAGGAGATCTGCATCTATGTAATAGCGCTCTTCAGCTCGCACTGCTCCAAAGTGGTTCTGCATCCTGATCTGGGACATGAGCTCATTCAGTCTGCCCTGCAGGAGAAACAGGCTTCAATCAAACATCTGCCAGAGCTCCACCATGTACTGTTCCTTGAGTCACCAGGGCTGGAACCATTGCTGCTCATTCCATTTTTAAATGTTTTGGAAGATGTACAAAGGTCATGTGACTCAAATACTTCCAAGAACTCCAAAATACTTAAGTACTTATTGGTCATGCAGCAATGTCCACAATGCTACTCTTGGTAACGCTGCTGGACTGCTGACAGCTTTGTACAACAAAGAGACATGCATGGTTTGGAAAACTAACTTTTAGTAAGAAAAGAGTAGCAGAGTTCTATTAACTACCTACCTTGAACTGTGTTGGTGCATTAAGTTCACACTGAATTGTATCCAACTGTACACGGAGCTGCTCCTCATCTGCCTGGATGGCATAACCACTTTTCCTTTGGATCTCCTGCTTTATTAACACCTACAAAAGAAGCCTTATAGGTTCAGTAGAGAAGACTTGGCCCATCTCTTTCCCCACCACTCCATTCATGTCTTTTTGCCCTTCTTCCAGCATGGGTCTCATTGGACTTTTTTGTCACTTTGCTGCTCTGAGACACCCAGAAGCCACAGGACTGCCCTGAGAAGGGAGAGGGAAGGTTCCTGAGTACTGTGGACCTGAAGCTTTCCCCAACAGCTCTGCCTGGTACTTAAATGAACACCATTTAGCTGAAGTCAGAACTTCCTTTTCAGCACTGGTCCTGCACAAGCTGGCACAGGTCCTCCTGCCCTCTCTGGCACTGGACTGTGTGTCAAAGGAGCTATTTACACTACCCCTGTTACCTGTAATGTTCTGTGAGAAAGTGCCATCAGCTTCCTTTTGTACTGTGCAATTTTTGCCATAGTTGTCGTTTGGTTTTTCTGCAGCTCGCTGATGTCTTCTGATATTATCTGCAGAGGACATGGAGGCAGTTGGAAGTCAGAGGAGTTTGTGATAACAGAACACGTCACTCCTGATTTGAAATGGGGAGTTTAACAGCAGTACACAGCCCAGCAACTTCGTGTCCTTGCCATAGATGCTTTTAGGAAGCCTTCTGCTACCTCAACTATTCTGCTTTGTATTTGTTTTCATCTGCAACTGGGATTTTCAGAAGGCATTGGAAAACTGGTTGCCTAAATTTAGAGTCCATACCAGTATACCTTCACTGAGCTAGTCTGATTTACTCTAACAACACAGCGAGCTTGAACCTGAAACAAAAGCGAAACCATGCTGCTCCCTTTTGGGCAAAAGATATATTTAAGAAATACATTAAGAACACGGTTCTGGTTTCAGTTTTCAACACACAGGAGGCCCAGGGGGAGGTTTATTTTAATAGCACATCCTTCAGCAGTAGCAAGCAGTCGTGATAAAGATGAGCAACCTTACATCTAATCGAGTTTGATGCTGCTTGGTCATCTGATCTTGGACCTTCAATCTTCTCAACAGTTCCTTGAAACCCACCATTGGCACAGGAATAAGCCTACAAGAACACAAATGTTTCTTGCAACACTTTTTTTTACTGGTCATGTGGTATAGATTAATAATTATGTATAGAGTCTAACATGAAGTCACAGAGAATCATGGCCTTTTGTAAGCTAATAAATAAAAATATCTTCTTTTGCTCAGACCTAGTGTCCTCACTATTCCCAACAACCTGGTCCTTTGTTGTAAAGAAATCAGCCCAAATTATCTGTAGCTACTGAGGGTACAAAGGTGCATCACCTCCAACTGCAAGAAGAGGGGGGAAAAAACCACAATGGTTGCAAAACATAAGTCACAATAACTAGTGCATGCAATGGAGGACACCACAGCTCCGAGTCATGTGAGTAAGGCTCTTTATCCTGACAGCTCCTAAGCACCTAAATGGGTAAAAGGATTAACAGAGGCACTTCTAGTAATCTTCAGTGTTTGCAAGGAGATCAACAATTGGCCAAGTTCTTCTCTAATATGCTGCTTGCAAGTTACCTGGAGGGTACTATGCGCTTATTATCTTTCTCCCCTTTCCAAGTTTTGTTGCAGTACTCAGACTATTGGACTTACTTGTCAGGATCGGGATTATCAACTTTGGCTTGTTCCCATATAATAGGATCAACACCTGGAAACAACAAACAAAGGAATTTTTTAGTATGGATAAATCTGAATAGCTTTCTCATCTTACAGCTCTTAAGCAGGAAAAATTGCTGTGGCATACACAAACCCTGTGAACTATGCTGAACTGTTACACAAATGAAGGTTAATTAAATGAGGATAGTTCTTAAAAGTCCTGTTTCTGAGCTGTGGCAGTAAGTTCAGTCCCAAAGGCTGTCACATACTCCTGCTTGTTTGAGGGTAGGGGAAAGGAACAACCCATAGGTGATCCCATCATATAATTAATACATTAAAGGGAGAAATTCCTACTGTTTCCACTGTATTCCACACTCGGGTCATCTGTCTTTTTCAAGTTGTGTAAAAAAACCCCAAATATTAAAAAATCAGTAAATAAGTGATCAAAACCCAAAACCAGTTGGCAAAGTAATCCCAGCAGGAACTAGCTCTGATTTTTCTGCAGGAGTAGGCCCAGTTCTTTTTGCAATCCTGATTTCATAGCTTTTCATATCCTAAACACAGACATATATTAAAGCTATAGAGGTAAAGATAAGTTATCTTATGAAATGGCAGGAAGAACACTTAACTACTCTAACACAAAGCTGTATGTGCACTGTGTGCAGCTCTTGTAGCTTTCGAAGGTGTTTTCCAGCGGGCTGACACCTGCATTTATCCCAAAAAGCCGAGCCCACGTACCAGCAGGAGGGTTCTGCAGGAGCTGCTTGACCTGTGCTGGGGACAGCTCTGTCCTGGCCATGGAGAGGCTGACCCCCAGCTGCTGCAGGGACGACTTGATGTTGGCTTGTTCGAAGTGGGCGTAGAGGGTGGTGGCGGGAACTCTCCTCGAGGTGCCGTTGGGCGAGCGCTCCACAACGTAAATGATCACCTCTGTCCTGAGCAAGGCAAAGTGCAGAATGGCAGGAAAGGGGCAGCAGCTTGCAGGAACTAACACAACAAAACCAGCCCGAAATCCCAACTGACCACTTCTCCTGGCTGGCTCTTAACTCCCTTTAGCTCACTGAGGTGTGAAGTACCAGTAACTGCAGGGTTTAACACAGCAAGGCAGAGAGAGGGAAGCTGTGCATACAATTACATTATATGGTGACACCAGTACTACATTGGGAATAACCTAAAACCTCTGGAAAGGTTTAATGCCTTAATAAAAAGCAATATGAAGGAGTGAGAGATACAAATCGAACTCAGGATGAACAGATCCAAAATCAAGGAGAAGGGGAGGCACTCAAGCACGAACCCTCTCCAACATGCAGTACTGGATAAAAAGGCAGAACTATGGGAAGTTCACATACTGGTCATCTGGCATCGTTTTAACCCCTTCAACATTGACAGTGAGGGTCTGGTTTCCCCCCAGAATTTTGTGCAGTGACTCCACGAGCTGCTGCTGCTGGCTTCGAATATCTGCTTCTTTTCTGTTAAACACCAAAACCACGAGGCCATCTTCATCTTTGTTGTTGGGCATTAGACTGTAACCCACAGCCTGCAAAGGAACAAATGAAAAATGAGGATGTATTACTCAGCAAAAGCATATCCAATGTGGCATGAAGGGGACAGGATAAACCCCTCTGATTAGAGCAATTGGTGCAAAATTTAACTTACGACATACTCAGAGCTGCAGAAACATAAAATCAATCCTTCTCTAAATCATTCTCTCACACAAATATCAGCGGAGCAGCTTTTGAAACAGTTTGGATTTTTACAAAAAGTTCCTAAGTAGAGATTTCCTATCTTACAGAAAAACCTATGGACTGGGAGTTCTGCAGAGCTGACAGCAAATCAGGAACATTTTAAAATTTACCCTTTTCCCAAACTGCAAAAGGGACCAGAGGACCAGACCTCATTATGTGCAGAAGCAGAGTGGCAGCTTTCATCTCCTCTTGCCTAAGAGCTGTCACACCAACATACCACAGGTGACAGGGTGGACAGTGGGGGCTTTTTGAGGCCCTGACACTGCATGTGGGTGGGTGACCTGCACCTTTCCCTTCCTGCAAGTTCAGCTGAAGAGAGAAACGAGTTGGGGATGTGCCCCAGAGCCTGGTTTTGTCAGCAGTGAGTAATCCCCTGCCACAGTGAGCCTCACAGAATCAGCCATCCTGCCACAGAGCACAACAGTGACAGTCAGGGAAGAATTTGGTTTTAAGCACATCACTCCTCTGCTATTTCTGTTTTAAATAAATAAATCCTTCATGGTTTTTTATGCAACAGAGTATTTTCAAACTATGGCATTTTGTTTACTTAACTGTGGTCCTTCAAAGAGCAGCCTGTAACACTTACTTTAGAAGCACACTTTCCTTGGCTAAGAGCTGCATGCTTTCCATTTGCCCTAGATCTGGAAGTGTGTACAAGTGGATTCCTTGAACACCAGTGAAACCCTCCAGGTGATGCCTCATTCTTATCAGGTGCCTGATGCTTTCAGAGGCAATAACCAAGCTAGCTTATGATGCTTTGTTCCTGTGCCACCAACTTCTCCCTATTTTATTTAGGCATCTTCCATTGCTGGCATAGATGGGATTCTTCAGTGTTTCACTTAAGGTATATGAATTCATAACAATATTAGAAACACTCAAGTCATAGGTACAAGAGTGAACCTAGTATGTGGCATTGTCTAAAACAAAAACCACTCTTTTTTAGGTAAATAAAACTCTAAAATAACTGAGTTTCCATGACACAGCTTACACCTGGCAATTTTTCAAAGCCTCTAAAGCGATTTCAGACAACAACTCACAATAAAGTAAGCTTCCAGGTGCATTGCCAACAAAATATCCAAGGTAACACTGAATGAGGCGATGCAACACAAGCCAAACATTTGTTAGGCAGGCACTTGGTTGCTGCAAAAATTTCATACAAGTCTCATGAGGTGCATAATCAAAACTAGACTTAATTAAGTATTAACCTACATTCAGGTCTCAAAGTAAGAATCAGCTTGGGGAAGGAGGGTATCACCACACCTGCCCCAAATCCCTGCCAGGCCTGAGGCTTAGCAAGGCAGTTCAGCGGGGGCGGGATTGGCGGAGGATGAAGAGCCACGTATTGTCTGTCCACAGGAGAACTGCTGACCATTTCAGACAGGGACTGGAGCACGTGAGCTCATACAGTGTGAGCATGGGACGGAAAAAGGCACAAATCTGAAGGCTGGTGGACTCTGAACCTGGCACAGGCCAGGTTCATAGAGGGTTATTTTAACACAGCTATTTTACACGGTTTCTGTCCTACTGTCACTTCCACAAATACACATTAAAGTTCATTTCCAGAGACTTGCTCCCGTGACACACACACACTAACCTGAATGCTATCAGAAAATGTTACTTTTATGATCCACATCTGGGCTCATGATCTAGTCCCTCCACACCACCCAGATTTCCAGCATCTTCGAACCTTTTAATGAGCATGCACCAGAACTGTGTGGATTACCTGGAAAAACACTGTTTCAGAACACTCTTACCGGTAACAAAATCTGATTTAACACCCATGAGATGCTCAGACTCAGCAAACAGAATAAGGGTGTCACAGCCCCCTTTGTGGGCAGCTGTACAACTCCTCACCTTAAATCTGCAGAAGGGGTTTTCCTGTGTGAACTCCACAGGAGCGATGTTGTTGTTGAAGTACCCTTTGCCCGTTCCCCAGAAGGCCTGCAGCTGATTCCACTTGGCCAGGATGGCATCCCTCTCATCCCCCAGGAGTGTCGGAGCCGACAGGGCACTGGCTGTATTGATGAGCTGGTTGGACTGGGCGGGTGTCTGGGCAGGCTGGCTGAACAACCCGCTTCCTAACGCTGCCGTGGATGGAAAATCCAAATTAATTCCTTGACTAACCATGCCAGACTCACTATCACCTATCATTGGCACCACTTCACAGTCTGAGAAGCAGAATAAAAGCACAGAATAAATAAATAATTTTTTTTTACTCCTAATCTTCAACTACAACAGTAGCTCTTGAGTGCTGAGTTAGAAGGAAATTATTTTTTCTTTATTCTTTAACAAGAGGTCTGTACTGATCCACAGCATCATCTGGCACCTTCAACATCTAAACCTGAAGGGCAGGTTGGTTGTTACAAACTCAGCAGGCTCAGAGCCTGCAGCAGCTCATTATCCAACTCACATTTAAACATGTGAGTTTTAAATGTTGTTTTCCTCCCCTTTCTAGTAATGCTGTGACAGCAACATCAATTTTGTAACTACATTTTCTACCACCACTAAACCAAAGGGGTACGTATTGTCAGAAGCTCAGGAACTCTCTTGAGCTCTAGTAAAAGCTAGTTAAGAAAAAGGCAAGTGCTGCAAACGTAGGCACTTCAAATGCCAAATTTCTGAGGGAGTCTCCCTCAGTCAGGAGGTAAGTGTGTAACAGCCTCCTTTTACAGTACACTTCTGTCCCACTACCTGAGTAACTGTGACAGTCTTACGCTCTCGCTGCAAAGAGAGGGGTAAGTGCAGAGAAGGCCATACTCACTGGTCTGCTGCTGCTGGGTTCCAAAGCCTCCAAAGCCTAGCCCAGTTCCCAACCCACTACCCAAGCCAGTTCCAGTTCCTGTGCCAAAACTAGTGCCAAATCCAAAGCCTTTGTTCTGGGTGGCACCGAAGAGTCCTGGGGGGAAAAGGAGAGGATTTTTGAGAGGAGGATTAGTGGCTGTGCAATCCAAAGCACTCGTGGGTTGTTCTAAAGCCAGCAGGTCAGACTCCCTTACCGCCGGTGCCCGTGTTGGTGGGAGCAGAGAAGCTGAACGCTGGTGCTGCAGTGGTGGTGGTGGTGCCAAACCCTCCGAACGCTCCTGCCAAACAAAGAGCGGGAGTCAGGCAGCGGCTCAGGGAGCGGAGCGGACACAGCACCACGAGCGACCGCACTGCGGGGTGTGATGAGAACAGGTCTGACACATGGATGGGACACGTCACACGTCTGGGGGATCGAGCTTGTTGTCTGAGGAAATGGGGGAGAAAACAGGGACCAGAAAGCCAAAACTTGTGTGATGTGTCAAGAGAGTAAACCAAAAGGCAGCTGCCAACTGACATCCTGTTCCTTTACCAGTGGGATGTGCTTTCCCTTGTGACAGACACAACTAATGGCAGTATTGCTTACATTCATTCTCAGGAATACCTCTGCTCAATGTCACTACTGAGTGTTTAATAAACAACCTGATGTTTTCTAAACTTTTCAAACACTGCTAACCCTTTGAAATAAATCACAGCCTGAGGCTAGCGTGCCCACAGTGCTTACAGGGAAAATTCACAGCTAAAATTCTAGAAGGTCCTTTCTTCTTTAAGCCTAGATTCCCTATCATCTTCCCCGTTAAACCTCATTCAGAGATTCAACCACTAGTATAGGAAGATGGATGCAAAAGCAATCAGCCTCCCACAGATTTTCAGGAGAAGCAGTCAAGGGGCAGCAGCAGAAGGCCTAAGGGAGAGCCTGAGCTCCAGTGGTGCCAGTGCAGCACCGGCCCAAGGTGCAGCCTGTGGAGTGCTGACAGCCCAGGAAACCAAGCTCTCTCTGTGTCTGCCTGGTTTCACATATGTTCAAATGAAAAAAGACACCGTGCTACAAAGGATTTGTCAAAAAGATGCTGCCGCTGCTAACTCACATGCCTATGCCAAAATAAAAAAAAAGGTTCTTTAGATCTACTACACTCACAGCCCTCCTGTACACAGTGAAGCTAAAAAGCTTAAACCAAGGCTGATGTGCAATCACATTTTATTTCCATTCAGCAGTCATATTAATTGTAAGAAGTTGTTCCCTCTAACACCTATATTTCTGTCCTAGAAGTGAGTGAAACACCCTGTCAGGAGCACCAGCAGATGACACAGTCTCTAGGTGGTTTTGTACTTTTTAGTCATCAGTTCTTTGAAAGGGATTTGAGAGTGCAAATCGGGAAATCAAATTTAAGTACCCAAGTTCTCCTTTGGAGCAGCTCAAATTCAGCCAAAGAAATAACAGCCCAAGAGTGTCCCCAGTGAATAAACCCAAATAAAACCAGGTCCCTGGAGTGCACACAGCAGGTGACACAGGGAGAGAGATGGCACTGTGGAATGGATGGAATTCCTATACGAGCAGCGGCAACGGGATCCCCGGGACAATTCCACACGAGCAAAGGCATTAGAAATCCATCCAGCCCAGCGTTTTCACACGAAATGGGAAAGATTTCAGGTGAAATTACATCACGGATGGCTCTATATGGGGCCACGAAGGGTATTCTTAACCACCACCCAGCACACCCATGACGCCCAGGGCCCTTCCCGGAGCACCGAGCTTCCCCCCCGGGGAGCCGGGGAGGTTTTGGGATGCTCGGCAGCATTTGGGGAACAGGTCAGGGCTGGGCTGCGCTTTTGTGCCGGTCGTATACAATTTGTTTCTCCACAGAAACTGCTGGGGTGTGGTGCATTCATGACAGCCAATGCAAGGCCAATGAGAACACAGGGGGGAAGATGAAAACATGACTGCAGCAGTCCAAGAATCTCATGTCAGGAAACGTGGCACAGGGAGCAGCTCTGGGGTTGCTCGGAATCACCTGGATCTGAACGGAGACCTGACGGCGCCGTTTGGCTCTGATTGAGGCCCAATTTCAGAGTGGTGGGTGACCCCAATTCATTCCCATTTCAGAGACTGAGTATTTGGTACAGGGTTGTTTTTCCTTTAAATGCTATTCCTTCGGAATTTAACAGGCAAAACCCCTACAAGCCCATGGCTCTCAGACCCACTCCACTTCCAGAGCTTTTCTCCCCAGTCTTCACTGGATATGAAGATTAGTACTGTCCCAGATTCCCAGTTAGGGATGTCATTCTTGGACCCCTGCTAGGAACATTTACCACAGAACAAGAATTTCCGCATTATCTACCTGCACTTGCCAGACTGTTACCAAAATTGAACGGTGGAGTTGAGGTGGTGGAAACACCGAAATTCCCAATATTAAAATTCACCGCGGGATTAGCAGTTAATCCGAAACCCCCAAAATTAAACCCACTGGCAGTGGAGTTTGCAGTTTCAAGCCCACCAAATCCTGACGAGTGGGAAGCAGAAAAAGAGCAAGGCAACATTAGTTCTTCTGAGTAAAAGGCAGGAGAGAAAACCTGAAACATTTTTACATCCCCGTGGACCAGACAGGCACAGTTAAAAAACAAGAGTAAGGCATTATTTATTGGACACAAGGAGGGCAGTTAAAAGCTCCACACATCACTGCTGGAAGTATGAAAACACACCTCCAGCAGCTGAGGCACTACACATGCCTCAGTTATTCCAGGGTGGACTTACCCGAGTTACATCCCAAAATCTGCCCAGCCCAGCCTTGCTGGTGAATTACCTTCTGCATCCCATCTCAGTGTGCCCAGGGTGCAGCTTGGAACAGGCTCGTGCTGCACAGACAGTGGGAAGACCTGGGGTGCGACCCCAGAATCCCCTCTGATATTGGGCTGTGTGTGTAATAAACCTCGTCACGGTGTGCAAACAGCACAAGGTTATTCTTCACTTTCAGATGGGGTCAGAAAGAGCGTGTGGAACACTCGGAGTGGGAAATCACACAGTAAAGTTCAGGTTAGCTGCACTGAACGTGGGACCTGCCCAAAGTACTTGCTCAGACGGTCTATTAGGAGCCAGCAATGATTTATTTTACCGAGTGAGCATAAGGAAGGCTCAGGCTTACAGTTCACCGCGACTGACAGCGACAAAATAAGAGGGGGAAAAAGGTTTTTCTTCCTTTACAAGTTAAAAGCCGTGTTTTACCTTGCCCGAAAGCGAACCTCCCAGGGCACCTCATCCAAGCGGGACCGTCATTGCAAACAAAGTGCTGCCCGGAGTGAGCCGCACGGCCCCGTCACGGGCGCCCCGGCAGCGACTCGCGGGTCCCGTCGTGGCCGAAGGGGGGGGGGTACGAGACACTGAGGGGCGGCCGTGAGGGGACCGCGCAGCCCATTGGCCGGGGGGCGCGCGCCGGCCGCCACCGCGGTTCCCACTGGGGGGGGGGGGGGGGGGGCCGGGGGCGGGGGGGCGGGGGGGGGGGGGGGGGGCCGGGGCACGCGCGGGCTCTGAGGCGGCCGTGGTTCCCATTGGCGGGGGG